>NW_011350953.1:223839-260313 GCF_000735185.1 Notothenia coriiceps | reverse complement strand
CCCCCCCCCCACAAACACACACACACACACACACACACACACACACACACACACACACACACACACACACACACACACACTGTATCAGTCCTTGGGATGTCTTTGTGCTTTGAGAGATGCGTACCTTTCTTCCTGAGCAGTGGAATCAACCTTTTGAAAGGTAAAAGAAGTCTGCGTTGAATATGGCAATCGTTCCCACAAGATTGATGCCAACCTTTTTAAAAATTCACCATTGGCCTGGATTTAACATGGCCAAATGCTGATGTAAATGAGGAGGGGAAAAGTCCACCCTTTCATTGCAAATAAATCTGAGTTGCAGGCTTCAGCTCATAAATACCACTGCCTGTCAGAAGTCTTGTTTTATTGCTCTTGATGGAAATGATTGCATTTATTTATCTCAAGCGAAGAGATAAGGCCACACAACTCATGCACAACACTCGTGGAATATGCAGATCTGTCTTTAGTCCTAAATTTCAAGAATTGTACACCCCCCTGTAAGACTTATTATGTTTTCCATAAACAGACCAAATACAGAACATGATACAGTACACAAAACACGGCTCATTATTCCTGACTCCACACCTGCTCACTCCCAGAATCTGTTGTGTCTTCTCATAATTCAACATCGTTTTATTCTTCTTGTCTAGCTTGTTCTTTTTCTTCAACAACAATCCCGTACGCCTGCGTGTCCTCCAATCAAAGCAATTCCCATTTTAAATGATATTGCCAACTACTTTGCATTATCATTATAAGATCATTTGTTTTATAATGCCATCCCGGAGCTCATTTTTACCTCCAGAGCATGTCATGTTATGCAGCTCCCTCCAAGCTGTGAATAATTTTTTTTTTTTTTCCTGCTTGCTGTGGATTTATCGATCCGTAGGGGTGAGTCACAGGGTGTAATTCATGATAGCTTGATTGATGAGGATTTCAATCTTATATGGTTTGTTAACTTCAACTGCCCACAAAGTGCATTCTGTGCTGTTTTCTGTAATACAAGGCCATGAAACGTAAAAAAAGAAAAGAAAAGCAGACTTCCCTTGAATAATGGAATCTCTCAGTTCCTCCAGAATGTACAAGATCCTGCTTCAATCCCCCCCCCGCTAACGGTCTGTTCAAGCCCCTGGGCAGCTGAGGCATGCTTTAACTTTTACCATATTTCTCCTCTTTAGATTCATCCTGGTATTTCAGTGCTCTGTTTTGATTTGAGATAAAAAAGCCTTAGTGTAAGGAGGCAGTTCAAGGCTTCCATACTAAATACATTCTATTCTAATGTATGGGCAATATGTCTGGGAACATAATAATACTCATTAAATAGAAACTTGACATGGCGCCTTACATGTTTTACCATAATGTCTGGGAAAATAATGTTGACCTGTTTATTGAAACCGTGTTGTTTTCTTTTTGGGCACAGGAAGACCCCGACCCGGCAGGACTCTGAGCCCCAGAGCAGTGGGAACTACACCATGACTGGTAAATACTTCACACTCAAAACATATCCAAGTCAGCACTATTTAGTCTTGTATTTAGAATTGTATATTTAGGTTTATTTTTCATGAAGTTTAAAAATGACATCACGTTCCAGGGTAACAAAAGCCCTTTGTGACAGCGATGTTATATTTAATAACATTAAAAAGAAAGTCAAAATTAAAATGATGGCTTAAAAACCGCCAAATAAAAACTAGCAGATGTCACTTTTTGTCTGTTCAAGTTGACCACAAATAGTTTGAGATGACATTTAGACTTTTATGACTAGTCCACCAGCTTTAAGAAAAAGTACTTCTTTAGTGCGAGCTTGTTAAAAGCTGACGGCAGGCAGGGTCAACTTGTTCAGCCAATAAAAACATGGGTCGTTAGAATGCTTACTTTTGGCCATTGTACCGCATGAAAATGCTTTGTTTTTATAAAAAAAAACAACTCTTGGGCTTTCTATCTCCACTGAATAGCATCACCATGTGGACATAAAGGCGGCTCCTCTGGTGCTTTATCTCCAAACGCTTTATGTCTAGATCTCCTCACTGATGGATACTGTACAGAGCTTTGCTTATCTGAGCGAACGTGACTTCCCAAAGGAGCTCGGCATTACACTCGAGAACATTTAACAGATGTCAAAGATGATCCATCACATGCCATACTTACATATGTACCAATGCATTGGACGAATTTCCTTCTCTTTGTCAAGGAGAGAAACTCTACTAAAGCACAATGCTGCAGGACTAAGACAGAAGAGAGGCTAATTCGTTAGGAAGCAGAGATTTAACCACGGCCGCCTCAGAGCCACAGAGTCAGAACCGGCTGAGACGCTCTCGCCCTAAAAGAGCGTGTGATTCGCATGAGGAGAACGAGGCAGGCAGCTTTTTATCCAGCTGGAGAGAGACACCATGTGGTGAAGATTCCTCCTGCTGCTCAGGCAGAGGCACACCCAGGCTATGGCCATGTTACACCCTGTCTTATTAACACAAGCCTAAGTATTAAACAATAGCTGAAGTGCACATGATTAAAATGCTAAATAAACGTTTTTTTTAAAAATATATAAGAATTTAAAATTACTTATTAAAATATTTTTTTCTCTCCTTTTTTTGTTTTGTATGCCCCCATCCCAAAAAATGTGTTTTTAAAAAAATGATTAATACATCATTTTGTTGCTGTGACAGTCATATTATAAGTTAGTCAAGACAAGTGTGCAAAGTGTGGCCCTGAAGGAGCACACATTAACACACAGCTGAGTGCTTCGTGGCATCGGGTGTGCGATACATCCACAGGGACGGTGTTTGAGTGACAGGGAAGAACATGCACATACTGTACAGTGCGTTGCCAGCAGTCATCATTTACCTCCGGAAAACTGTCCTTTGCAGCTGCCTCCTTCTACCTTCATGTGTCCCTGCGTGATTTGAAAGAAGAGTGGATAATGGAGTTAGCCCGAGATGGTTCTTGGCTTTAATTTCTTCAGACTGTGTACTCATCAGCCTCACAGCATCACACTGTGCATGTGAGAGAACACAACTTCCCTTCATTAACAATGTGATAGCCTGCGGACCAAGTGTGAGGTCGTAGCCGACAGCCTATGTGTGTTAATTGTTAGCGCTGGTAGCTGTCGTGTGTGTGTGTGTGTGGTTGGGGGGGTGTTTGGGTGTCTGCGTGTGCACGCGTGTGTGTGGGCTGACAGCTGGCCAGGTTCGAGTTGGTCTAAAACCATGTGCGCTCTGTCAGGGCTGTACAGGCGCCGTCTTTAGGATTGATGAATTGCCTGCTTTCTTGATTAAACCCTCCGTCACTTCCCAACAAAACAAAAACCCAATAGAAAAAAAAAAGAGAGTTGAGGGGAGGAGAGGTAACATGTCTGGGAAATCTGTCATCCGCAGTCACATCATGTACAGATGTGATGTGCAGGCGCTTTGACATTTATTACCAGAATATTAAAAACTAATTCACATTTATTTTGCAGCCCTCTTTCACTTGACAGTTCAAGCTCATTTGAAAAGTTATCAAGTTTGCAGAGCCGCTCCAACCTTTTGCTTTTCTCCACCACGTTGCTTTGATCCATGCCAAGTCCCTCTGCCAATTAGTTCTGTTATTTATACATTGACAGAAAAACAGGATAGCTTAAAGGTAATTAAACGTGCATCATAGAATGTGTCTAAAAGGCATATGTTGGATATAAATAAATGTGATAGTGTTGATAAAATTCCGAAACTCTCAAATAAAGCTGTGTGACGCGTTGCATTGCAGTCTCTCGTCATTACCTGCAGAACAACATATATAGTATTCAGCAGACATCCACCTGATAAGAAGGTAAACGTAATAAAAAGTAATACATTTACATATCTATTGCATTAATCAAAAAGAAATCCTGACATTGGCCCTGATCTAACGTAATATGGAGAGCAATTATTTCCATATCCATTAGAGGAACTTCAATTAACAGACACTAGACAGTTCATCCTTCAGAGGGAAGGAGGCGGAGGGAAAAAATAGGAGGCTCAAAATTAACTTGGGTTTGCAAAATATCTTGGCAGGATGACAGTGATTTTTTGATTTTCAGGAAACAATATTAGAATTCTTATTAAACTATGTGCATCTGCTTTTAATTTGCTGCAAATAATTGGAAAATGCAATGGAGCTTTCCAATTAAAGCTCCACTTTATGCTGTTTAATAATACCCTCATAATATTATAGCTTATGAAATGACAGGTGAGTTGGTGTATGAATAAAACATAAAGCCCTGTAATAAGAGACAGGGAAAAAAAAAACGGGACAGTTGTTGGGGGGCTTTTAAATGCTCGACATAATTTGCATATATTAATCTCCTCTTTTCAGCCTTATCAAGTATTCCACTGTATTTGAAGTTAAAATAGTCGTGACAGGCAGGGGTACGCTTCGTTTTTCCAAGGATTTATTACTTGTATAATTCTGGATCTTTAATAAGCCAATATGACTGATCCTCTGAGTTCTGTGGAATTTTGTTAATTGTTCCAGATGGTGCTCACTGATTATGCAAAATTACTTTCTTTCTCCTCTTTTTCCCCCAAACTACACCATTTCTTGATTGACTAACATGGAGAAAAAAGATTATTTTTGGCGGCGCACTTTCATTAAGAGGGTTCTCATCAGGTTTCAAACAAAAGTTCCATCTTATCTCTCTGTGTAGTTCTGGGCGAGGCTGTGCAGAGGGAGGCGATCCGCCGGCTCTTATCTCACACCGTGATGGATCTCAACCGCTTCTGCACCGCTGGGGTTATATTTTAGAATAACACAATTCTTTAGGCTGAGGGATTAAAAAACACGACCTCTGAATAGTGACACAAAAGTTATTATTAGTGTACGCCGTTCTCTTCTTTCTCCTTTCTCCTCTCTTTTTCTCCCAGAGATTGATGAAATTACTAAGCAGCGGGGTTGGTCCTGCTCTCGCAGCTCAGGCTCCATCCACAACTCACTAACATTCTGTTTTGCATCAGCTAAACCGAGCTGAATGAATCATTTATGGAAGTGTTATGGGGGAGTATCGGCAGATTTACTGCCGAGCTTTTACTTTAGATGGAATGGGATTTCTATGAAACCGATCTTGATGTCTGAAGTAATGCCAAAGCTTACATCAAGACATGAAAGGAACGCTCTTAAAACCCACGTTTTTGCTTCTTAATTCCCCTGGTCAGCAAAAGGCTAAACACAGAGGGGGGGGGGGTCTGCAGGGGAATAGTATTTACACCTAATGTAAACTCGTATACACACACCAACACAAACACGTCCTCACACTGTTTACTACTCGACTCAGCTAATGCTGTGAAGGAGGAGTGCTGAATTTCTGTTTGATAATTTGATGGCTTCTAAATTTAGATTTAGGTCTGAGCTGCTAATGCATTATCCACATTTAAATAGCACCTTATATGCCTTCCTTTTTGGCATGAATACTGCAAAACTGAATCAAACAATTGACAAAAAATCCCACCAGATGTGATTGGTCGAAAGAAAGCAAAAAAATACAAAAACAAAAAAGTGAGGAATGCATTATGGGAGTTTTAGCAGTGTCATAAAGTGACATTTTGTCAGAAATGTCTTCAAAAACATTAATGTACATTTCTCGACTGGGAAGTTTTTTCCGTATCGATAACAGAATCAAAACAAGTCTTTTTTTTGTTGTTAATTTGGAAAATTTGTTTAAACAAACAAGTTTTTCTAAATTCTAAATTGTCCAGATAACTTAAGAAGTTGGATGTAGAAACTCTGTTCTGAAGGCAAAACTTAGAAAAACTTCTGAAACATTATTTTCTAATTTATAACTAAAATACCAACCTGTTGTGTGTTATTCATCTTTGTCTCCTCAGTCAAAAAGCACTTTCGGATTTTAACACATTTAACACCCTTACAAGAAAATCCTGTTGGCATTCGCCCCGCCGATATGTCAAAAAACCCGATTAGACTTTCCAGGTTATTTTGGAAACATGATCGATCCTAGTGTGACGGTGCCATTAAGTATTTGGGGATCAATCCTGAATGAATCGTAATGGAATTTTTGACTGGAGCCTTGAGGCCTTTAGGCATTTTTGAACCTTTATTACAGTCAAATAAGAGACTTTAAATGAGTGCATTTGCAGGCCGGACTGGACTCTGGAGTCTCATCCCTCATTGCTTTCTATCCATCCCTGAGATAGAAGCAGTGCTCCATTAGTTTCAGTGTCCAGACGTGGACAGCCCCAATGGATGGGCCTGTCACGGCTCCCTCATTTGCCCCATGTACAGCCGGGTTTGTTATCACACATCTAATTAGAACTTGATAAAAAATATTTCACAAAAATCCAGTCATTAAATATAGTTTAAGGAGATTTATGGTCAAATATGCCTTAAAGATCTTTTAATGGCTCTGCTGACTTGTTAAGTTTGTAATTAATGATCTTCTAATACATACTGTGGTGTGATTTAGAAAGCACAATGAGATTCTGGGAATGAAGTCGTTTTGGAAAAGGGCATCTGGGGCTTTCAGAAGCTATATTAAATAGTTCTGCTCACACTGGTTTGCTTAGAGCCATGAAGTCGGCTGTGAAAAAGTTCACACACACATCGGTGTCTACATATTGTTGGGGCCTTTTTTATGTTAGGGTGCAATAAATAGTGCATGGTTATTAAATAGTATCTGTCATTTTAATATACTTAATTAGTGTGTACAGGAAAGTCTGGGCTACTCTGTAGTTGTGCTTGCATTTTTTGGTTTAAGTAATCCAAAATGTCTTTTTTCCACTAATCCACACACAATAAGCAAATGCATATGTATCAAACTGTAAATGCATTATACTAATAACAATGGCCTGTTTCATCAGGAGAGTAATGGTCTCCTTATTAGCATAATTAATGACAAATGGCAGCGCAGCACTGGTGGATTGGTTCTAGGGGATGATAAATTGGTGGATGCCCAGGTTAGTGGCTGCCAAGGAGGCCTCTTTGGCTGTCATCCCTCCTGCTTCCACTCTGGCACAGTTCATTACTCACCGTGTGAGATGCCACTTTACATTGCCTGGTACTGTGAGCATGGAGAACTTAATAATGCCACCACAACCACACAGGGCCTGCTGCTTTACCCACAGTCCAGAGGGCAAGCAGCTCAGCAAGGGCTAGGGGTGGAGGGGAGCGGGCTGACGTGGGAATCCTCTACTGCAGCTGCGCTGATCAAAACAGATCACGAGTCAGTCGCAACTTGAGGGGAACCAAGGCCATATGACCCGGTCTCCAGTGCTGGTGAGTGTTTCTTGTTAGGATTTCTGGGGCTCGCCACATCCCTCGCATCATTACGGGTTAGTTTGCCCACAGAACCGCTAATTAAGAGGGGATTTGTGTAATTGTGCCTTCTGCTGTGTCCCATCCGGCACATGCAATTTACTGTCAGCCCTCTGCCAGCTTTTACACTTGTCCAGAGAGGCGTACCCCATTTATACACACATTCTGCTGCACATTTACCAGCAGCCACAGCTGGGGATCAATGCCAGTGCCATGGCAATGTCTTAAAAGACACTGTGTCGCTGATTAAAGTCTGATTGTCCATTTAATTCCACCAGAGCTCTCAATAGCTAGTGAGAAGCCATTTAGCACTGGCCGCTTTTAAAAACAATGAATACAGTTTTAGTAATTATACCAGATCACTGAAGACTTTTGGTACCTAACATTTGGTGTTTCACAATCAACAGCTTGCATATCTTGTATATGTGCATGACAGTGCTTGTTTTAGAGAAGATAGCACACACCTCCTCGGAGCACTCTGTGTTTTGCAGCAGTGTTTGTGGCCGGCTCACCATAGGTGCTGCTGGCTCTGCCCACTTTCTGGAAGACTGATGGAGCAGCGCCCGACTGGGGCTGCCTCCTGGCTCCCTAGCCACTACCACATTTCAAGGACTGCTTGTCACAGATGGAAAAGTAAGTGGGTCATTCTACATAAGCTTGCCATTTTGCATCCCTCTGTGAAGACATTTTTTTTTTAATATTGGATTTTTCTTTTACTTTATATGCCATTGCCTATTGTTTGGTTTTTTAGAGTTCATGTTGAGATTATGTTTCATTGTGTTACTGGTAATATAAAACGGAACTTTTGTGTGCGCAATAAAGTGAAAACACAGATTCACAGTAAACTATTTACACACCACTGAAATTGTGCAAGACGCAGAAAAAATCTTATGTTGGCTGACCCTTACGCAAAACCGAAATAAACAATATAAATAGATGGTTTGTCAATAACGGGTACTTAACATGTAACATAAGAAAGAATAAAATAAATCAAGAGCTGTGCGCAACTACAATTCTACAGTAGCTCAACTAAGGTTACAGATGACTCCAGCCTCATAAATTGAAATGAATTAAAACCTATTAAATTATCATTTTAGCTTTTATTGTCATTTGTACATACAGTAGCTACAGTGTAGTTATGACAATAAAAATCTTAGGTCACAGGCTCCTCCAACAGTGCAACACAATAAAAATAATAATACTGCAAGTAAATAAAATAAAGTAGAGAAATCCTCAGTTGACACCAACCACTGAAACACATATCTGCTTTTAAAGTAGTCTCTGAACACCACTGCTTAAAATCTAATTCCCTTCTATGGTGGTCGTCCTCTGATCTAAAAACAAACAGTGTTTGTTCACTTTGTGGTAATACTCTGCTCTTGCCCTGCAGTTCAAAGTAGACTGTAGAGAACATTTGATATGGTTATTGTTTTTTCACAATGTTTGATGATGCATCTATAACATTTCACAAAAGTGAGTTAATATGTCATAAGAACATACAGCACCTTTTCTTTTGAAAAATATTCAATGTGGACGGCAAGCTTGTGTAAAATGATTCAACCTCTTTTCAGTCCCTTGGTGCCGCTTTTCTGTTTTCTCTCCTCACTTTCTCTCTGTAAACATGAGTGTGTAGAAGCCCCAGCCTGCAGTGTGTAAACATACCCACATCCATCCGCTAGATGTGTTGCATACTACTCTTGGCATTAGAAACATTTAGATTTGTTTACATTTGGATGAGATGAAATTAATATTTAAGTATGAACCAACTGCCTCGCTGTCAGGAGAATTTCAACAGAAGCTTGCACACACACACACCACAGAGTCAGTCTGGGAAAGCAAGCTGCGCACAGCCGGCAGAAACAAATACAAATAGATGATCAGAAACCCTCAGCATCATTTCAGTGCGGCATTTATTTTTAGTATCAACCTATTGCGCTTTTTAGAATGTTAATTGACTCTCCAGTAAACATTTAAATAATTCAAAAGTTCCACTTCCACTTTTGCAAGCGAGAGTTTGAATGCATTGAAAAGTTTTTTTTTTATTCCCCGCTCCTCGTCTGTCGAGAGGGCTTGAGAAAGCAGGGGAAAAGATAAAAGAAAAAGAATGGGTTTCATAGAGCCATAGTCATTAAAATAATCTGAAAATAGCAACTCGCTATCATCTGTTCTCATAGCACGGGTCAGGAGCTCTGACACCTCCAAAATTCCTCCTGTCAGGGTAGGGGGCCATTTGTATTCTCTCTCATTAGGCAATTTGACTAATGACCTGCCGTGGCTGCAGAGCTACTGAGGGACCCGGAGCCTCGCACCCTCTCTCTTGCAGCAGCCTGAACACACACCCTCTATTGGAATGGCACAGATGGCATGCCCGGGCGACAAAATAAACTACAATATGTCTCAGAGATGCTGTCAGGCCTGGGCACTATTTCTCATGTCAGAGAGGGGCTAAGGGCTGTGAGTGGGCAGAGGGGGTCCTCCTCCAGCTCTCTGTTCATCTACTCACCATTATCTGCTGAGGTGACAGAGAGCAGGGTCTGCAACTAGAATAGCATTTCCATGGTCTGCATAAAGAATCCGCCTCAAATTGAGAGTCATGCCGACAGGAAAGGTATGGCAATGTCTAGCCTGGCTACACAAAGAGAGGAGACAACATCCAATTGTTTGGAATATAAAATGCAGCCGGTTCCAGATAGAGCTTAAACCAGCGGCTTTGCTTATTATCTCTTATTATTTGATCGTACTGGACAATAGAAATCAGCAAAACGTAAAAGAGGCTCATTCCCCTGGCCGTGGCTTTCTCACTTATTTCAGGTGCGAGTCAGATTCAGCCTGGTAATCAAAGTAGACAGAGATCAATGCTATTCTGCTGGATTAGTGGAGTGTAAAATAAAAGTCCATCAACATTCCTAAAGTGTTACTCTTGAGTTCAGGTCAAATGGGGTACGCTTGATCACCCGTGCATATTTTCAATCAGTCGTCACTGTGTCTGGATGGCAGCTCAGTGTAGTTTGTGTGTGTGTGTGTGTTTTGTATGTAAGCCTGTGTGCGCGGCCATGTCTGGTAGAAACCCTGGAAATGCAATGTATGGCGCTGCTGAAGTCCTGGGTGACAGTGTATCCAACAATGGAAGAGTGAGGGATTAGGGCTCAGCCCAGCGTACGAGGGAGCCCTTCCCGCCCTGAAACAGCCATTCATCTGTGCCCAGGGGCTGGAGATGACAATGCAGCCATTGCTCATCGCACCTGACGGAGCCATTAATAAGGCGATGATCCACACGGGGCCCGTGCTGACTCCGTTCTTTACACTACAATCACTCAAGCCACAGGGTCCTCCTTACTTAACGCCACCTCTGCGCTCGCCGCCGCCGCCACCATCATCATCATGATAGTCATCGTACCAAAATTCCTGCCAGATGTTTTCATATTCTCTGCGCTCACATACTCCAAACCACCCAATTCCCTACACTGCAATACAGTCATGAGTTAATGGACTGTAGCCTGGCCATTTGAGCGGCTCGAACATGCTTCATAGTGGGATTCCTGGTCAGAAGATTGGATTTACATTATTTTTGCCCTTTGCACCTCCGGATTTCACCGTCCTATCCATTTCTTACCACCAAGTCATCACCTGCGCCTCTCCATTTATCTGGATGTAAGATAGCCTCTCTAGTATAGATGGTGGTGGAATACAAAGTGAGATCTGGTTTTAAATGTAATCCTTGAGCAATAAAGAAACTCTGTGGCCTTCAGCTCTGCATTCATCTGTCCGCGCCACGCAGATCCATCAGCAGCTACAATCTCGGCTTCCCGTTGCTGGGTATTGATTTAAATGTATTCTCCCTGCCTGCCTCTGCCTGGCTGTGGTGCTCACAGCGACACGGTAGTGCGTGTTTGTTCACTTGTTTTTATGACCTTAAACAAGTCATTGGACCCACCTTGGTTTTCTTTCTGCTTTAGATGGCCATGTATCCAAAGGCTTTACAGGGATGTAGTTGTCAAGGCTGGGGCATTGAACAGCCTTTCGTGGGTGGAAAACGAAGCTAAACATTTCACTACTAGCATTTTTTAGCCATGCTAGTAGCTATAGGGATGACAGTGTCGGTTGGTCCACCTCTTCGACCCAGACTGAATTTTTTCAACAGCCTTTTATGGATTGCCATTAACTGTCTTACAGACATCAATTGTTCCAAGTCGATTAAAAGTAATGATTTTGGTGATTCCTTTCGCCTCGGGTTCCACCATGATGTTGATATTTCTGTTTTTATGTGAAATATCTTATTTACTATTTGATGGATTGCCTTTGAATTTGGTACAAGCTCTCGTGCCCCCCTCTGGATGAATTGTGATAACTTTGATGATCCCTTGTTTGTCATGTAGCGCCATCATCAGGTCAACATTTACATTGGTACAATACTTGTTCTTAGGCATGACCTGTCCTCTCTTGGGGCAAATTATTAAATACTGCCAACCTAAAGTGACATGGTAAACATGGCTATATAATTTAACCTGCTTAACATGTTAGCATTGTTTTTATTGACATTTTCATTAGCTCAAAGCACTGCTTTGTCTAAGTATAGCCTGCTAGAGCGTGCCTGTAGACTCCTGTTATGACTACATCTGTGGGAGATGAGTGGGAGCCAAGAAACTAGACAAGCGTTCCTGTGGTCATGAGGGTGAGGGTCATGCTTTGATTACAAAGATCACATTGTACTACACTTGTGTGGAAAGTGCCAAACCATGGATCTGTGTAATAAGCAAGAAAGGAAAGCAAGTCACATAAGTGTCAACGTGAGGGATATTTTAGAATGTCCTACTTTGGAATATTGCTGTGAGCAGGAAAGGCCAAGAGGAGTGTCGGCTCCAAAACGATGACTCATGAACAGCTTCGGCTTACATTTATGAGTTCCTTTTCCCGTGCCAGCAGCCTGATGGACTGTGGGTAAAAGAACACTAGTTGGAAGCTTGGCCTCTTGATATTTGGGGCTCGTGTCGAAGCCAACGGCAGGAAGTTTTGTGCCTCCAGATTTGGGAGTTTTATAATGAAGCCAAGCAGCTGCAGTTTCCCCTTCAGTCTGGAAACGCGAGGCTTTGTGTCCCTTGTCACCCTGTGTTAATTTGGGCCCTAATGTATTTTATAAACAAAGGGCTGCTCTCTAGCCTGACAGTCGTGACACCTTGATTCCAGTGCAGGATGCATGCAGTACGGGGTTACACCATTAATAATCTACTGGCAGCCATCACACCATTTTAACCACGATCATTATGATAAAGGGCATACACTTAATTACAGGCCTGCTTAATTATAGCTCTGTTGAAGCTCGTTTGTTTGGTCAAATGCTAATTATACCACCACGCTCTTGGCAAGTCCTCATTTCAATCCACTTTTTGCCCGCTGAACAGTGTGGCTTATTTTCATGCAAATTTGATATCTGGTGAATGTTTTGTCTCTCCTCTTTCCACTTTTCTGTGCCTTGTGTGATTGTGTCTTTGTTTCCGCGGTGAACATCTCTCAGACAAGATGGAATCAGGAATAATCAAGAGTAATTAAAGTGGAGGAGGGTTGGGAAAGGGCTGGGTTGGAGGAGAGAGTGGAGGTGCTCAAATACAGCACAGAATAAAAGCCTTTCATCTTGTCTCTGTAGACGGAGGGAGGGGAGGTGTCGGGGGGGCTGGGGATGTTGATAGCTTTGCCTTTTTATAAACCTGTGCTTAGTTTTGTGGAATTACTAAGGAACAAGAATAGGGAGTAATAAATATGTATTTTATGTCAACCTTAAACTTTTTTTTCTTACTTTTTTGCAGCTCTGGACGGCGTGCCCTTTTTCATCGCTGAAAAGTTTTGTGACAATCCCAAAGAGGTAAAAATTCTTTGAGGAACAAAATGGCTAATTATTGCATTATTCAAATAATATGAGAGGGGTCATGAAAGTCACTCTGCAACTACTTGTTCTGCAACCTGTTGTGTATTATGGTCCAGTATACAGCCCTTAATCCTTTCCTTTCCTGTTCCTGGTCCTTTCCTCTCCTTCCCTTTTGCTTCCTTTCCACTCCTTTGCTTCAAATTCCCCTCTTTCCCTTTACTTTCCCTTGCTCTTCTTCTTTTTCCTCTCCTTTTCTTTCCTCTCCATCCTTTCCTCTCCTTTGCTCTCCTTCCTTTCCTCTCTGTTCCTCCAGACTGAGTGATGAATGTGTGCAGTCAGGCAGAGCTGGCTCAATGCAGTCCATTTGGCTGGCTGGCGGCGGTTGTCACTATAGCCCCGTTTGTATTGACACCAAGAGGGAGAGGATTAAAGATTTTAAGCATGCTTACTTAGCCATGAGCCTAACCGCCATGTTTCTTGTGTGTTTTTCTTCTTCTTCTTCTTCCTCTCCCTCCTCCTCTCCCTGCTTTTGATTTCAGATGCAGCAAGTCAATTTAATGGGCATTACGATCAAATCCCTGGCAGAGATCGAGGAGGAAGTGAGTAGAGGCTGCAACGCTCGGCTGCCACTGACGCCGCTGGCCCAGAATGCAAAGCAAACGGTCTTGGGGTTGTAATTAAGTGTCTGAGACAGCGAGGCCCTGTTGGCTCCACTAAGCCCCAATTGAATAAAAGCATGGCCAGGCAAGGCAGCCATTCTCTCCTAAAAGCTTCGTCTCCTGTTCCAAAAACACTTGACTTTTATTCCCCAATTCTTCTCTCAAACAGCTCAATCTAGCACCTCGCACAGTGCTGTAGGTCTTAGGGAGCTTTTTTCCGGTCAGATTTTTGCATGTTTCACTTTTCAAGTTTCAAATCGGCTTCATTTTCAGTAGCAAAAAAGTTCATGCAGAGCAAATACAAGCTCCACAAAGCACTCCCCATTTCTGATGAAACACTGTAGCCTGCAGGCATCCGTAGGAAGAAAATCTGTGTGCAGCCTGTGCGTTCGTGAGAGCAGGAGAAGGAAAGGGAGTGTGTGTGCGTGCGTGCATGTGTGTGTGTGTGTGTGTGCTTTAAAGAGAGTGACAACCCCCCCTTCTCTCTCATTAGCACGGTATCTTGGTATCAGAACTGCCAGGAAGTGACAGACCACTGTAAAAGAACAGGTGCTGTTGGGTTTGAGATGTGTTACAGAGCAAACACTCCCTCATCAAACCGGGTGTCTGTTCTGCACTCTGCCTCTGTCTTCTGTCACATACTATCCAAATCACACAGAGTCGCCATCTTGTCATATGGTCATCTGAATGAAGCTCATTGTCAGCGAAGGTATTAATGGCGTGTACGTGTTTGAGTGTGTTTTCCAGGGTGGGAGACAGGCTGGCTGCTCATATATGCTCTTGTCTTTTTTGTTTTTTTTTCCTCTCCTTCTTCCTCCTCTCCTTCTCAGGGAGTGTGATTAGCAGGAGGACACATGGTGAGCTGAGCTGGGGAAGGGAAGGGAAGGGGCATGAGAAATCATTAATTACAGCCGCGCTGGAGCTGATGAAGTAAATGTGAGATAGTGTAACACACAGGATTTAGTGAAGTGGACGACAGCACAAGATTAATGGTGGGGCCAGGCTGATGAGGATGAAGTCACAGCTTAGCTTGATAATTAGTTTCCAAGTGGAAGCATCCCTCACCATTGTGTTATTCTTACTTCTCTCCCCTTGTTATTATCCCTCGATGATATCTGCAGAACAAGAGGGGGAATATAGTCGGTGAGATTCTTGCAAACACGTTGGACAGCAGAGGTGTTTCTTTTAGAAAGTGATGCGTGTTCTATTTATTTCTGTTCTTTGTCTAGTTTTTACAGTTGTACACTGTAAACATAGTGTCCACGCTTCTCTCCATTATCAAGGCTTCTGCAGAAGTAGAGACACATTTTTTAACATAAAAACCACAATATAGAATATCAGTTCAATCTGATCAATCAGTACCCTCATTTCTAAATATTGTGGAGCCGTTTTCTTCTTCTTCTGTTGTCCAGAAGAGGTCACTGTCCATGCTTAAACTGTGGAGCTCTTTTCCCCCTCTTTAGAAACCGGAGGCATTTTCAGCAAAGAACCTAATTGCCTCTTTCTAAACCCATTAAAAAAATATAGATTCATGAAAGAGATGTACTTTCAAGAATTATACATATGCACATGTAATTGAGGAAAACTGTTGTAATCACAGTCCCAGTTGCAGATAAGACCATTTCCTAACAGGCATCACTTAAGCCATGTCTCGGATGATGTTGGTTCCAGCAATTAGGCATTCTTTTCATTTCCCAAATGACTCACAAAACTTGCGGATATTATAATTGCTTTTAGCCACGCATATCTAATTTGTGTCTTTTTAAGTGTTAATTAGTACGCGATTTAAAGTGACATCTTTATGTAGTTTGCTCTGCTGAAAAATGTTGTTGGCGGCTGGCTAATGATTTTCCGAGGGAGCATGCTAGGGTGGAAAGGAAGTGTGTGTGTGCACACATGACAAGATTTTCATTAGCACCTATGTATGATGGGCCTTCAGTGTTTGTAGGGAGTGTGTACAGTATGTGTGTTTCTGTGCATGCTTGTGTGAATGTATGGAGGGGCAGTGGTGTACAGGGCTGTGTGAGAGGTGTGAGTGGGAGAGCTCCAAATAGAGGTGGAATTAATGAAGACAACATGTCACATATTTTTGGCAGTGGAGCAGGGACAGGAAATGAAGCTGGGCTCATCTGGGTGACTGCCGCCCATGTTCTTGTGTGTCACTGTCCTGTCAGCCTGTGTATAAAACTGGCAGACATTGATACATGCTCTCCCTGATAACACCCCATTCCCCCATCCATCATCAGCACACACACATACACGTGCCGATTATTTATTTACCGTGCCAGATGTTGAGACAGAATTTTTGTGTTGTGGGGGGCAACATTTCTGCTCAACTAAAGGTCTTGTGCTACGTGACAGGCTGCTGCGTAACTTGCAGCTTCCGCTAAAGTATATGAGGATCAGGACAATGGTGTTGTGATTGTGAGAGCCCGGTCCGAGCCTCTGTGGCTCCATGGCTTCTGGTCGAGATTTGGAAACTTATTTCAGTGATCATACAGCATCACCTAGTGCTATGCTGCAGTAATACAACAGTCTAACTTGGTGAGTGCGCCCTACTTTGTTTCACAAAACGTCACTGTTCAGAAAGTGGAACTACACCCACATCAAAATCATTAATGTGACATTTTATAAAGAGTTTGATAAATATGTAATCAAACATTAGACTGTTAGTTATTGTAGATCATTACATTTCCCCAGTCACTTGCATAATAAATTGGTATTTCTTTCAATCATTTTAATTCATAAAATAGATTTTGATAATGTATAATATATAAGATACAAGTCTAAGTACTTTTTGGAACTGCTAATAATGTTGGGCAATCACCAATACTGCTTTCTCTTTGATACTGATTATAATACCTTGACTCAGGTTATCTCACAATATTAAATACCAATCCAATTCCATTGCTCTCATTTTCCCAAATGTAACATCTCTGTTGTCGTCACTTTGTAAAACTCAAGAATATTTCCAATGTGATGTAACTTGAGGCCAGCAATTGCTTTGGAAAGTGAATTCAGCTGAAGGCAAAGCACTGCATGTTGTAATAGCAATGAACACATTCTAATTATTATTGCAGATCTGTCACACTGTGGCCTCTTTCCTATAGGTCTTTCTCAGGGTTGAAAGTAATTGTGCGATATCTTTGAATAATATCAACACCATTTTTTTATATTTGGGTTAATGATAAAATATACTTCTGGCAACAAAAGTTAAAATGTCTACTAAGTAAATTATCATTTTAATAAATATAAGTTAATTAATGATGTATAGAAACAGTGAAAAAACAAACATTATACCCTTTTCTGCTTTTAATGCCACATACAGTAAGTTGAGCATTATAGTTTGAAGCCCTCTTGCTTATCAAAGAGTAATGCCCATGCTTCGCCAGAGGGGGGCAGTGTTTGCTCGTTTTTTTCTCAATGTGAATTCTGGACGACCCTCACGATCACTCTGCTGTCGGGGTAATGTTTGGCCTATAAGAGATTCGTATTTAATCAATACATGTTTAAGCTAGAGTTCAACTTAATATCAGTGTAGAACATTCAGAGAGTTTTTTAAATGTTTGTGCTCAGTTTACTTTTGTAAACATATATATACTTCATTTATCTGGTATTAAGATGGTGCAGGTAAATTGTGTTTTATGCTGTTTTTACCACATGTTGTATTAATCGTTTGTTTTTTCTTCTTCTCATGCAGTTTTACTACAACTTCAGCACAGAGCGGAGCATCGCTGTGTGACGCTGCGGTCTCACCCTGCCAGACAGACACACAACGACTGAAACACTACTGACTGAAAGGATCATGTGAATACTTGTAAAATAATTTAGAAAAAAAACACTACAGTATATTATGTAATTTAAGAGAAAAAGGTATTTTTACCTTAATGGATTTTATTTAAATGATTTAGTACTAAATGTATTTTTTATAATGTACAACTGTGCACAATACATTTGAGAAGATTTTGTTATTTATCTTGAAATAGATTTTTTTTTCTAAATGTATGTTTTGTTGCTCGAATACATCAGTGTCTGACCTAAAATAAACCAAGCTAATAAATGTCCTTGAGATGAATTCATAAAAGTCTGTTAGCTGTGACTCTCATTTTGTTTATCAGTAAAACAGGACCGTGCTGACAGTGAGTCCCAGTCATGCAGGACAGAAAGAGCAGCCTCATCCCACGCAAACAGGTCTCTGATGTTCATTTCCAGCAGAGGCCTCTCTCCATCACAAAGTTCTTCATGAGCAGCGTGCGGCACCAACGAGCAGAGCTTTGAGACGCAGGAGCCTTTCCCCCCCGACGCAAGCCCAAATCAGAAGTGACTGCTCTCCTGAGTCAGGTCTTTAAGAGTAGAACAGATCAGCTCTGTGAACACGTTATTAGTGACTATTATATTTGTTATTTCTATTTACACCTGTATCGAGAATTGTTTTGAAGGAACACAAGAAAAAGTGACCCTTTCTTGGAAGTTGTTTTTCACTACTTTAAAATGTGCAACCCTTAACTTACTAATTATCCAACATTTCATGCATATATTTCTTTAATTACGGTAGGTGTTTTTTTTTCTTCTTCTTAACAAACTAAACAACACTTTGCTGCCAGATCCAGAAGCAGAGTTTACACTTGGATACCAGAACATCACTTTCTTCTCACTCCAGCTCACATGTGTCATTTGCAACTAATTAAATTGTCAGAACTCATTTGCACATTTTTGCAGGTGTAATTAGTATTAGAAACTCATTAATGGATTAATGTCCCCGTTGTTAATTACGCTCTCCTCCCGCTAAGTTTGTGAACTTATGGATTCTGCTAACAATGCAGGTATTTTTTTTCCTCCTGACCAACATTCCTAATGACTTTTGGTATTCACAGGTGTTTAATGAAGCGTAGAGCAGATGACAAGCCTCCAGGAGCGCTCGCGTTAACTCCTCTGTTCTGCCGCTGAAATCAGAGCGACGGTCTGAGGAATCCTCTGCAGAGGGAACAGCTTTCACGCTCCTTCATGAAGGTGACACTCATGTCAGTGATGCCCTAGAGCACAGTGACAGCCTCAGACAGCCCCCCCCCCCCGCTGCGCATAAAGTGCATATATACAGTACGCCATATGTATCCAGATACACACACACACACACACAAGCAACATTGCATTTTTCACCTTTGCTCCAGAAAAACTTTGCAAAAACTAAAAATATCACTATTTTACTAGCTTTTAAATCCCTGTTACAAATCTTTAGATTATAGTTTCACATCTTCAAGTGTTAAGACTGGGTGAATTCATAGCATATAGTATATCATTTCATTTCAGGGGATGTGTTAAGTCGAAACAATATTTAGAAAAGCTGCAAAACTGTATCATGAAGGATGAGACAATATACTTTTGTTTTTTAATTATTCAAAAATCCCTTGAAAAGTCCAAAACTAACAATGGAGGAATCCTAACACCAAATATTGTCTAGCCATAGCCTGATAGACGGTAGCTTATTCCTCTGTGTGAGCTCCGAAAAGCTCACCAACAAGAGGCCCCGTTGCATTGAGTGAAATTTCCTCTGAAATGTCTTTAAAGTCTATTTCCCAAACTTTGTCGTGCTGCTGTAAATGCTCACCAGCACATCAAATCAAAAGTTGATAAAAGGTCCCCACAAATAAACTACTTATTCGTGTTTGAGTAATGTTTCAAAATAACCAAAAGAAAGAATATATTCTTGGTCCTTTTTAAAAGATTTACTTATTCAGTAGGAACAAGTGGTGTTGGGGCTGGGTGCTACTGACAAGTGTGGGTTGAAACTTATTTAGTTACGGACAACCACTTTGTTGATTTTGGTCTTTTCATGAGAAGTGTTGACAACTACAAACATATAGAATATCTCCTCCTTTAACCTGAACGTTTCTCTGCAGAACCTACTCGTAACTTTAGTATTGTGTTAGCAGCGTTGTACTTCTGCTCTCAGCAGGTAGAGTCTGATGTTAGTGCTGCAGGTCAGATGTTTACATAAAGCTCTGCGTTCATACTAAGAGAGGCAGTGCAGCCAAAGTCTCCAGATGGGCACGGAGCTTTGTGAACCACAACTCCCTCATGAGCCCTGCCCAGCATCACCCAGGAAAAAGCTGCCTCACATGGTTTCACTTTCACTCCACTTTACGATATGGAAAATAATGATGATTTTCAGAGACTACATTTTAAAATCAAAATGGAAACAGCCTCTTTTTAAGTCTGTAAACTATGCCGCAGTTTAGAGGCTAGAGGAGTAGTTGAATGCGGTTCTGTGTCTCAGCGTGACACATGTTCACTGTTTAAAGCATCTTTTAAACTCCCTTGCTATCTCTAGCCTATCAGGCTCTTTAGGATCTCCAGTACTGCGTTGCTCAACAAAGTCGAGCTGAACTGCAGAGCAACACATCAAAGCCCCACCCTCTGTGAGTCGGCCAGATGTCCCGTGGTCATTTTTAAACTCACACCCCGGCACATGACATGGAGCAGTGTGTAAGCATGTAGACAGAGGTGGATGGGCCGCTTGGAAATTGGAAAAGGAAGCCTGTATTTATGAGGTGGTTTGAGGTGCTGTGTTAAGACAGGCTTAGCCTGCCACTCTCCCTCTGACAGCCCCGTTTCCCCCTGAGCAGGGGTGACCAGAGAGAGAGAGAGGTGAAGGAGTGAAGGCAGGAAACCTGTCAAACAGACCAGACCTGGACCCGTGGTGAACAGACTCTCAGGCAGGTGATGCAGCAAATCACATTGACAGAAGATGTAAAGGCTAATGTTCACATTATTCCTATTTTCATAACAAGAAAAAACAGGAAACACAATGTGATTCCTTCGGCCAAGTGCATGCTGGGACAGGGTAAACCTTCCATGACCTTAAACAGGAAAGGTTTTGTAAGAAAAATCAATATTGAAAGAAACAGAGACACAGGCAGCGAAACACTTACTCTGCCATTCACCAGTTACCTCCTACAGTCTGTAGTGTCTTGTTCTACGCTGACATCATCAAATGTCAGAGTGAGAGGTTGGACGTGTGGTCTTCTCGGAACCCGCCACCTTGACAACCCCCTGGGCAGCGCTCCAAGGAGAGCCTCACATCAAATCTGTCTTTCTGTACCACAGCTCGAGGTAAGATGAGTGATCTCCCCGAGCAGGGATCCCCTCTCCTCCCCTCTCTCTCTCCGCCATGGCGGCTTGCCCATGTGAGTCAAATTATTGTAATTGAGCAAGGATGGAGTCGGGTGTGAGGTGATCTCTCTCTTCATCCCCTCCCTCCCTTCCCCTCTCAGATATTCCAGCACATGTTGTGAAATGACCAGCAAGCATCTCTTTTTTTTTCTTTCTTCCCCTGTAACACAGAAATCAATTAACTCCTTTCAAGTCAGATCAAAGGCCCAATACACCGTCCAGGTCTCTCCACAACCTGCGGGACAATTAACTCTCCCTTTGGACAGGCTGGGCAGATGAAGGGAGGCTGCTGCCACTGTTCACATACGTGTGAAGTAGTCGTAAACAAACGGGAAGTGATTGGGCATAATTACATCTAGCATCCCCCTAATTTACCAGTTAGCTGTGCATTTATTCAACAGGATGAAAGGTTTGGAATTCATCGGATGGGGACCTCATGACAACAGGAAAATGGTCTTTCACTTCTGAATATGTTTTAGAAGATAGTTTTGCTAACAGCCATGGACAGATTTTGAGACAATGGGCCCCTGGGAACAGACATTTTAAAGACCCCCGCGCGCCTACATAGGAGCAAGACATCCCGACGAAAACAACTACAAACACGGCTAACACATGCTTGTAGTTTTTTGTGTCTCGAAGTCGTTTTTTTTCTGTTTCTGCGGTCACTTTGTCTTTTGTGACAAAGACAAAGACACCATCTTTTGTGGTTGTTTTGTGACTTTTGGTGGGTGTTTCTGCATCAGTTTTGGTTCAGTTTGTGTCTCCTTATGGTTGTTTTGCATGTCATTGTTGTTCTTTTGTCCCGCTTAGTATATAATTCAAGTCATTTTTTCTTCTTTGCCGTAGTTGTGTGTCTCTTCGTGCCTGTTTTGAATCTGTTTTTGATTGTTTTATTTATTCTTTTAGTCAGTTTGCATCTCTATGACTGCTCTGGCTTAGTCCCTCATTGGCCCCTGTGCCGGTGTGTGTTAGGCCCGCTCAGAAAGGCTACCTTGGGCATGATTGTGGCACAACACAGTGCAGAGTGTGACATCAAACTGATTGGACAAGAGGGAGCGAGGGCAGCTTTCGTCCACAGACAGGTGCACTGACCCTGTCCACCCCCGAAGGTGCCATTTGCATTTTATTGGACATTTAGGACCGGCTAGCATTTTTTAACAGCCACCTGGATGCAATAAAGGGCCAACTCCTGAGCTCTGGCTGCCCAGAGGATTTCCCAGCAGCTCCCGTGGGACCTCTGGCTAGTTAAGATGTTTATTAAGCTGAAAGTGGTCCAGTGGGAAAACACAGCACTTCTGAGAGATTCGGGCCAGCAGTTTTCTTGTTAGTCGGAGCGCTCCCCGAAGGATTGGGTTTCTTTTTCTTTCAAACCTCGCAGGGAGGACAGGGTCAGTTCACAGGGCACGAGGTTGACCAACTGGTAACTAGGCACATGAACCCAGGAAGGGGGGTATCTAGAGACCATCAAGGTCAGCTAGGAGCGATTCCCACAGTTCCCTAACTGAGAATGTTAGCTTAACACATCCAAGGTAGCTCTGAAACGCTGTAGTATGGCAACGTTAGAAAAGTAAACTTCCAAAAGTTCAAGAAGTATCTTGTGGTAGCAGCAACAGCTATAACTAAATATAGAGTGAGTTTATAGGGTTGCATCTTGTGTAAACAGGTTTGATTTTTTCAACGTCTGTAGTCTGTCATTACATGTTGAATTGCTATGATATAAATAGGATTGCGAAACGGTAGCTCCAATACAAAATGTTTCTTTCTATTTAATGCACAGCTGAAGTTCTTTGAAGAAAACGCGGGTCCATAGCGGTGCGATGTTAGTTCTGCTAGCTGTGTGACAGATCTTGACCTCACTAAGCTCTGCTGGACCCTCCAGTTCAAAGCGCTGGTCTTTAGCCTCAGGCACTCTGCCCTAATAACTTCAGTTAGCCCTCGCTTAGCTTTATAAAAGTTTGGCAGCCGCACTCAGGAGAAGGGTTCAGAAGCAGTACAGAGGAATAGTTAAAAATGCTTCTTCAATTCATAGTTTTTATAAATATTTTTAGTTTTTCTCGTTTTATTTTCTACTTTCTTGAGGCCAAACTTTCGAGCCGGCGGGCAGCACATTGTGAACTGAGCGGCACATGCGGCCGGTTGTTTTTTTAGTGCTCTCTGCCTAATGTTCAGGACAGATTAGAAATGTTGGCCTGTGACAGATGCTGTCTAGATCTTCACTACCAGATCCACCCAGCTGCAGAACATCTGGATGGATTTCTACCTTTTTCTCTGAAGTGCAGCCGATTAATGACACACACAAGCATACTCTCGCGTTCAGTACACACCAAACACATCCAGCGTGTTTGACTGAGGACAAACCTCACACATATACAGATGTTTGATTATATTGAATGTTTTTTATTGCTTCATATTTTTTGTCCGTGTCATTGTTCAGGCGGCACATATAACACATGTATTGATGCTGGAACCAGGTTTTATTGATTCCCCACATTTTGTTTGCGATGAAAACCATTCAATGTGAGCTCAAAATCAGCCAGCATATGCATAGATGTTTTTAGAATATCTTTCACTACTTCATCGTCAAAAGTCTGCGAGCACATGCGATTTATTCAGCGGCCACAGAACTTATACATTCCACATGAGGAGCGGCGGGCGAAGGCCTACGCTTGTTGTTAATGGCACACTTCCTAAAATCATGCTCCTGGCCTCCTGAAGCCTCCACTTTCTTTTCCGTCAGAGGAAACATTATTTTTGCGGAGACAAATCCACTGAATACCATGATCGTCTGATTAAAGGAGCTGCAAATCTTTCAAGTCACTTTTCCTAACGATGGAAACAGACATGTTACAACAAATGCCACGTATCCCGCTGTGACATGATGCTATATGTCTCTTTTACACACAAACCAACATTTTTTTATATCCTTTTTTCAGAGGCCAAACATTTGTTGTGTTTCCGTGTCGCTCCTCCGCCCAGCACCTCTGTGATTGATGTTAAATGGTGCTTGTTGGGAAAGATTTAATATTCTTTAGCCGCTCATTGAAGAGTTAGAGAAAGTTCAAATTCATGTGGGTGTGTGACATTTGAAGAGCACGGTTTAATTTACTTTAAATTCCCTTGCAATAAGTTGTTCCTCATGTGTCTAAAGAACTTAGGCTCTCATGCAGACTTGTTGGGCCATCGTCTGTGTGTGAAGTGCAACAGAAGGGAAGGGGAGATCCCCACATCACAGGATCAACAGATTGTGTTATTGCTGGCTTTCATAAAGTATCATCTGGTGCCATCTGCAATCCAACTTTGAACCACTTTCTTTTAAATGTTTTGAAGATAATCCCTTGGCAAAAATAAAAGTCTTCGTTGGGTTTTAACAAAACATTTTATATTTGTTTGGGTTTTTTAATTGCATGACACAATTCAGAAAAAACCCTAATTTACATTTTAGTGTTCTTTACTTAGCCACAAGAAGCTGCGGTGGAAAAAAATGTAATTAACTTCAAGCAAATAAAATATGATAAGGAGAAAGGTCCTTTTGACATTGTCTAATAATATGGAAATGGTGAATAAACACAAACAGTTCTTACGATAATTTAAAATATAATGAAAATATCTAAATAGATTTGTTGTAGTCATTTTTTTTTTCAAGATGAAAATATAATAATAAATAAAATAAAGTTTGTTTAACTATTAATATTTTTTTTTTTTTACTGCAAATGTAGGTATATTTTTTTTCGAAAGATGGTTGTCATTACAGATTTAAGAATACTGAACCAAAAGCGAAAAGGCATCGTTATCGCAGACAAATCATACTGAAAGTGCTGAATACATCTTTTCATCTACAAATTTATATGAGAAAAATATACATGTATATTTAATCTATGATGTACATATGTTTTTTTAATTTAATTTTATCACAAAACAAAAAGTGCACAGTGCAACTCAAGATTAACAAGATGAATAGCCGGACAAAAGGGCGAAAAATGGCAAATAAAAAACACTATCACACTCACACAACCTAAGGAAAGGAACATTACATCTAAATACAAATGCAAATACTATGAGCAACATATTAAAAACATAGTTAAACATCTATTATTACACTTTGTTGTAAACGTTTTTTTTGCATTTCAATGTTAGAGATGTCCAATTAACAGGTTTAAGAAAAAAACGTCCATTCATAATTAGTAGGCAAATGTCCTTTTTTTACATTTTTTAAGAAAACGTTGGATAACTTATATCTTAAGAATTGTTTCAATAACAGCAAATACAAAGTCAGGAGTGGAAATTCAGGACATGGTGTTTGAATTATTATCATCGTAAAAAGTAGTTACATAAGAATTAAGTGGGGAAGTTAATATGTGTAATACAAATGATGTGAATTCCTGCATGTATGTTATAGTGTCTGAGATAAAGAATGAAAAAAATACTGAAATTATTTTTGTTCTGATCATATTGGATTATTACTTTATTATAAGAGAGCATATTTTGACAAACATTTACCTCCTTTAACATAATGTATATTATTAAAAACAAATCCAGTATTGAGTTGAAAGTTTGACAAACACTAGCAACATGGTAATAATTGAAAGAATAGAGTAATGCTAATTTGTTTAATAATGTATGTATATCATTTACAGTAGTAGTCCATCTCTCCATTCTTTACACAATTGTATTTCTTTATTTTGTGGTATTGTTAAGTTATAACAGAAGTTATTGGAGTGATTTGTACTGCCTGGGTTTGTCCAGCAGGGGGTGATATTGTAATTCAGATAGTGGGTTTTCGCTGTTTCGGGTAACATCCGCAAACAACTGAAGTTACTGTGTTTAGATTAGTCAGGGGAGCAGGAGCATTAATCTGACTGACTCCCGGATCACTGTCTCACGGAGAGTGTGTTGTTAAGAGTATGTGGATGATGAGACTTTCTAAAATGGCCAGAAAATGGAATAGGCTACTTTTAGAAGAAAATGCCTTTTAACCAGTTTTACTTTTGACCAGATTTTCATGAAATGGTTATGATTATTATTCCTTCTTTCTTTTATTATTATCAAAGCACTTTATACAATTGAGGGATTCGTTTTAAATATATTTCACAAACAGGAGATGGAGGGCTTTAAACATGTGCTTTCCTTTGTGATTCTTAGGGATTATTAAGGTATTTTCTTGAGATACAATAGAAAGAAAAACACTTAGAAGTCAATCTATCAGATTACATTTATTATTTACCCTATTTCAAACATAGCAACTCAACTTTCAATAAATAACATTCAATTGATTAAATCTATAACGGTTGTTGTTTTTTGTACATTTAGATGATTTCCAATTCATAATTATTGATTTGTCATAATTATTTAAAACAGTGATCATATCAGTAGGCTACTACAGGTTGAGGCTGAATTTAACTGTTTTAAGTGTTTATAGTCTGGGCTCTATTATTAAATCTCTTGTAAATTAAATTACAGTTCAGTTTTGCTTTGTGTCTTTAAAAAAACTCCATAAATAAAGGTAAACAGAGTTCTCAGACTCACATTTCAAACTTGTATGTCAGCTCGCTGTCACACAGGGCTCTGTCAGGCTATCTGTCAGGAACTCAATAAATTTGTCAGTGGGGGGGAAAAAGGGAGCTGAATCCAATAAATCATAACATAAACAAATCTAGCCATGGGTTGACAGTGCTGTATTATACTTTGGCCTAATCCTGGGGGAGTTGGGATTATCCTGCAGTATCATTTTTTTTGGCTGTGTCGGTAAAATGGGCCGTGTGGTCCAAGCGAATAAAAGCAGAAATATGTGAGTGAGAGCAAAGAAGGGGATGAGATGTCCAAACAAATGTTTATCTTGTGTGCATATGTGCATTCAAGATCATTCAAATATATAAATAACGCTTAAAAATGTACATAATTAGATGGACCATATTTGTGATTTAAATTAAAAATCCAAACCAGTTGTTGTAGGCTACTTTGGTATTCAGGGACCCTTAGGCCTGTGGGGCCCTGCATCTCATCCCATGTGTTATTACAGCAGTGCACCGCGTTTGCTTCCTGTGTGAAATCACAGTTTGTATAACAATATTCAGTTTTAAAGATAGGAAAGCAACTGTGCAGAAAACATTAACACTTAGAAAAAAGAAAAAAAAAAGATAACATTACAGTTAATTTCTCGCAAATAGCCGACGTCCAAACCTTCAATAAGCGTCACTGCTGATCCCGGATCGGTTAGCGGCTCCGATGACTTCATGAGGAAAGCTCTTTTTACACAAACGATATGTGCAGGATAAGAGCAGAATAATAAACACCACTTCCTCTCCATTCGTTAAATGTAGCATGAGAAACTGCTCTCTTGTTTTTTAAGATGCTCAAGTGCAACTCGGCAAACAAATGAAAGGAGCCTGGATTTTTCCTTTCTTTCATTCGAGCTTTAAAACAAGCATCATGGAGAGTTTAGAAACACTCATTAAAAGATCAAAGTCAGTTAACTATCAAAGTCCTCCTGCCATGCAATTTAGGGAGCCAGTATGTCTTTGCTCAGTTTCTCCTTTGAGGATGTTAAGAGTTCTTCCCATTTTCACTGGTATATTTTAAAAATGCTTATATTTTTCGCTCATTTAAAAGAAAACGCTTATTTCAGCTCAAGCAACAACAAAGAAATAAATGGCATATATTCAGTGATAATTAAATTCCACATATTTCATTTGAAATATTTTGGATTTATGTTAAGAATAATTATTTTCTTTGATTTGTATTTATTTATTTTTGCAATGCATTGATTATAGCCTGCGGGCGTGTTGGAGGCCTGACAGTGAGTTGTTCTCTGGGTTGGAGAATGAATGGATCCTGCGTGGCTTATAAACAGCGTGATGTTAATGTAATTAAAGTTGAAAGATTGTCTATGTTTATACACATCATTCAATTTGATTGATGCGTTTGTTCGGTTGAGATTTAAAAGTAACGAATCCATTTAATAATTGGATGTATTCATCGTTGTAATATATTTAGTTTCAGTTGTATAATTATTTATTTTTTCACAACAGGCCTACATTTATTAATAATGGCGAATTACTTGTGTTAAAACATGAATAGCTATAGGCATTACTGATAGATGCCTTCGTTTTCTTTTTGCAATTTAGCATACACTACTGATTTAGTAAAATCCGATTATAATTTACGCTCAAATGCAGCATCATATTCTCGCTTTTCCGAAATAATTTACTTTTTTTTGCATTTAAAACCTCATATTTCTGTCCTAATATCGAGAGTAAACACACTCACTATGGAAACTAATCTAAATCACAGCCTGTTGCAGGAATGTGCATTGCCATAATGGCGCATTATAATGGTCTCTTACCTTTCCGATGGATGCAACAGTTCTGGTTACTTTAAAGTAAATTGGTTAACTTTTGCAGACCATTGCTTTCGGTACTGCACACCTGCTGCAACGTTTGTCAGGCGAGGGAGGGCCTGTCATGTAGAGGCTCATTAAAACACCGCCGGCTAAAAGTTGGCGGATTGATTTATTGAATGAATGTTTGATGTCCTCATTCACATCAGTGACCCTGCTGAAAACTGCACAATGAACGGGGGAAGGGAGGAGAACAGGGGGGAAACGAGCTTCATAATATGTTTATAAAAGTGTATTGATTATTTTGTATTGATAGTGTTCAGCTCGTAATGCTTCTTAGTGGGAAGATAATCCAATATAGTGCTTGGCGGAGGTAATTGACCCCATGCTGATAGAAGTGCTGGAAATAGAAGAAAAACAGCTAAGCCGGGGTTGGATGACTTCATGACTGGCAGGTATGGACTGATTTTACCAGAACAGTGTTTCTTTTAATGAAAGAAAATACATAAATTCAATATTTATTCTCTATTTATATAGGCTTTGAGCGTTTATGTGATAGTAATATAATTCTAAAAAGGTGAGGTGAAAATATGACTCCTCTGTATCTTTTAGATACCCTCAGCTATTCTCTGTGTGAACGGCAGAGGGCAACGCCAACAGTCTGCTGTGTGTTTTCCAAACTGGGCTACAGGTCATCGCCCGGATGCTCCACAGAGGACATCAAGAACAACAGAAAGGCCCATGGCTTGGAGGTAAACGCTGCGCAGACACTTTGGATAATTCTGAAGAAAATGAAATACATTTATTTTTGTATTCCTTTCAAAAGTCTGTCTTACAATAACTATAAACTAAGAATGTTCTTGATATCGTTTCCAGCATCTTGTTATAATATTTAATATTGATAATATGTGTTTTTATTATTAGGATAATTACTGTTGCTGTCGTTTGTCTTTAACTGGGCCGCAGGTTATTGTATTCGAATTAAAATAAAGGTTATGAGGTGATCTGATCATACTGCTTTCTGTGTTCATATGTCCCGTCTTCGAGGTGTCCATCCCTCGGTCTAGCTATTTATATATATTTTAATAACAATGTGTCTCTCATGCAGCATCGCACGGATGTGATATCACACAGGCCTCAGTGCACCTCTCCTCCGCACCTTTAAAAACGTCTAGAAAATGCATATATTAAACCTCCAAGACCGATAAATTATATGTATACATTTTTAAATGTTTGTTTATAAATATGAACATCTTACATAAATTATTCTTGTGTTTGTATTGTATTTGCATTAGGTTTATTTGAAATTCCCAACATAATAAAATATATAGCCAGTTGCCGGGTATCCTACGAAAATAAATACAGCAAAAGCCTGTTGATGTTATAATTATTTTTTGTATCACTATAATAGTTTGTAATACTATTATTAATGCTTGTTCCTGCCCTAAAGATGGATGGCCCTGGCTCGTGCTGTTATCACCGCTGATCGCCAGGTGCACCGTCTGAAAGGGACAGCAGCCTTCACAGGAAACAATACACAAAAGAGCAAGCAGGGCATGTGATGCCGATCTGTGTTTGTCACAATGTGGCGGAAATATAACCATTAATTCATGATGAATATACAAGGTAAATCCTCTAAATTCAATATTTGTTTTAAGTGAATTGTTGGCTAAATAATCACATCCCATTACAGTATTACAATGGAACATTTCGCTTAATAAATCATTCTATGTGTGTTGTTATTATAAGTTGTTGCTTTTTGTTATTTGTATTACCATGTTTAATTGCTTTGTGGCTTTGATGTGGAGCCAAAACCTGTATACAATATCAGTTTTCTCTCTCTGCTCTTTCTTTTACGCTTCTCTCCATGTGTGTGTTGTTATTGGACTGTGTGCAGCGCACTGTACTCTTCTCCAATAGCATCCCAATGGCAGTGAATGGGGGAATGAAAAAAGTGTAGCCATGCATGCAGGAGTGGGAGGATCCACTCGCTTCAATCTCGATCTCAGACTTTTGCAGCGACAGGGCACAACCAGCCAACCGCCTCTGTTGCTTCCAAAGAGTTACAGCCGGGACATCTACATACACACTCTCCTATTTTTGGATTTGTTGTCAAGTTTGGTTGCTTCTTCTTTCCGCCTTGAACTAAACTGTTATCCCGTGAAGACATTGTGCAGCTTCCTTTCTCCCGTCGGCTTGAGGGCGAGCAGATAAAGCTTCCTCAGTCCTCTGATCATAACAGGTGACTGTCGAGAGTTTTTATCCACGTTAAGTGTGTCCTTTCTGTCTCTCCACGCTTCTTTTGACACATCGGGGATTTCTGTGCGCTTCCTCCACCTTTTTAACTAATGCGAGCATCTCAGTCGAGTTTTTGCATTTCATAAGCTCCTTTTCTAGTTTTTCCTCCACCGAGCTGAGTGTCACACGGAAACTCAGGCGGTTTCAACAAGTTTCAGCCCACACCGTCTTCTCTGTGCCTGCAGACAGCTTTGTGTTCCCGGGATTTCTCTTGTCAGGTCTGACCGTATTCTTATGGATCATATTGCAACAGGTCTGGTGTCACTGGAGCGCCTCTCCGCGCGACAACCGCCCGAGACGTGCATCATGCTGGACGGCATAAAAATTGAAGATCATCCCCTGCGATCGGGACAAGCCACGCTCGGAGTCATGCTCGGTGAGTCTTATTTCCTCTGATTAAACTTCAGCAAATCACTCTGAATTATGCAGAGTGAAACGCAACACTGTTATTACTGTCTGGATGCCATTACGATGAATGCCCACTGCTGTTTTGTTTCCCGACATCATGAAAAGTTAGTTTTTACGCATGCCAAAGGATAAAACTACAGATAATGATGAACAAGTTGTAGTTTTATTTTAATTGAATTATAAAAGACATCTAGAGGCTGGAGTAGTTTTGTGATATGCACCCTTATTGGTAAGACAATTCAAATGTATCCAATAAATTCAGCTTTTTAATTTGATACGACACCATACATCCCAGTTTATTTCTTTATACGCAGTCTTTATGGAGTTTTATCGCGAAATGACAGTCCTTGACTCAGGCCTTCTCTGTTTTCTGACGGGCCTCAAACTCCTCTTCCGTTTTTTCAGGGACTGACTGTCACCATCCCTCCGTGTGTGAAGGGTGCCAGCGTCCCATCTCTGACCGCTTCCTGATGAGAGTCAACGATTCCTCATGGCACGAGGAGTGTTTGCAGTGCACCGTGTGTCAACAGCCCCTCACCACCAGCTGTTACTTCAGAGAAAGGAAACTTTACTGCAAACACGACTACCAACAGTAAGCACAATCTCATGCTGTTCCTGTCTGCATTTCTTCAGATTGCTTTGGTTGTTGTGCAGTGATTTAAAACAAACAAAAATCCCCCCATAACAACGTGATTTAGTTGGTTAACCTGGAGGCCTTGTGGGTCATTCACATTGCAAAAATGCAGTGTGAAGTCATATTATTTTTACAAGATGTAATGGTGTAAAACAAAAATGTCTACCAATATGGAAGTATGATATAAATAACCTGTTGACATTGCTTCTTATGCCGGAGTTAAATATAAGTTTCCTGTAAAATCCTAAAAATAAGAGTCACAGTAAATAAGTGAAATTCAATCTGAGCTTTCTCTTATTTTTTTTGTTCTACCCTTTGAATAATAAGTGTGACATGGAAATGTCTGCTGCACGCTGCATGGCTGGAGGACGTTCGGCATTACCGGTCATGAACTAACGTCATGCTTTCTTATTGTCATATTGGCCCACGATATTTCCACATTTGTGTCTGCGCAACGAGCATATTTCTAACAAAACGATGTGATCCCACTCAGGCCCGAGAATGTGCAGGCGTTCATTCTCGGGTGTGTATTTTCTTATTCCGCCCTCAGTCCGGTATTTCCTGGTTGCATTAGCCTCTGTGGCCTTCCCCCATCACCATCATCCGTTTTCTATTCTTTCAAAATATGGAAACTTAATTTATGTTCTTTTTTTCATGGTGCTTACAGCGTATTTTAGATTTTTATTTTTTCATAAACCCAAATTATAAAAATCCGATGCCTTTATTTGCCTTGAATGCTAATTGTTTTGAGTTTGCTTAACTTATTTTACCGTTGTCATTTTATCGTGTTTTTCATTTGGTTTTGGGCTTTTTTTTCTTTTATTTTCTTTCATGCTGTTTTTTATTTGTGTTTCAGGCTTATTTATTTCATTGCTTAAGAGATTGTTTTACGTGCGGCATAAAAGACATGGCAACAATTGAATGCCTTCATGAAAAAAAATGTTTTCGCTTTTTACTGCATTTAAGTTAAATGTACCTGCGAGCAAAATACGCAAACGGGGATTTATTTAGAATTTAAAAAAAATAAAACAATTGGAAGTTTAGGAATTTGCACGCGCGACTGACCTCAACACACATACACACTCCAACAACTTCGAAGGCATTCATAATTCAATTTTAAATTTAAGTTTCACAGTTTGAAAACATTTAAAGAAAATTAAACTTATTTTGTGTTAAATTGCTGGAGTGTGATGATTGCAATGTGTTCAGGTGAATATTGTCAGTTTGATCCTTTCTTCTATTTCAACACAATAAATAAAACATTATTAATACAGTCACGAAAATAATAATTCCATAAATTATAGATAAATAACAATAAAGTAGAAATTATACCCTTGTGATTTTTGTTTTTAGTAAATCACAACAATGAATTAAATATGGAGAAGCATTAGGCATTAGCCATGGAGTAACATAAATTAGTCAATTGAATTAGTAAATTATCACATAAAACCTGCAGAGATGGCAGATATAGTGAGGCAAATATTGAGGCTAAGTAAAAGAACAACAATGCTGAGGGTTGCTGTTTGGGCCCTTGAGGGGCCCTGGGGTTCCTTGTGTTTCTCATTGCATGAGCGCTTTTCATGCTTGTCACTACATTTTCAGCTTTTTGTGTCCGGCCTTTTTAACAATTCTACTTCGATTACCGGGACATTATGGCTCTCTGCTAGATACCTTGCACGCAACAAAGAGTTACATCTATTGCCATGCGTGCCATTCATCCAGCTTTGTGACAGGAGTGTAGTCGGCTGATAACAATGGAAAATTCATAGCAGTAACTATGGGATACCAGAGCCTCGGCGTCACGGCTCAGAGGTGGCTGGAAGCTGAGACAGTCCGGCAGAGGGAAGGATCTCTTCCTCATGCCTGTTACTGCTCTCTCCATTTGTAGTTTGCTTTTTTAATTAGTTTGGAGTTAGAAAAGAGAGGACATAAACATACAGAGATCTTTTTTTCTTCCACTCTTTCCTGCTATTTCTGATGTGCTTTTACTGTGCCATATTTGGCTTATAACTGACCATTTTCTCTGCTTTATTTTAAATGCTATATGAGCTTGTGTGTGGCAAGTGCGATCAGGCCAGCCAAACACAACAACCTGCTGGGCGACGTCCTGCTTCACACACTGTTATTCATCACATCTTTTAATTCTTCACCCTCCTTCCCCCTACTTATTTTTTCTTCTTCTACCCCTCCCAGGTTAAATGCTAGCTGCAGGATTTCTCCATCACACAGACACAAGTATCCCCTTTTTTCTTGTTTATTCCATTTGCATTGATGGGATACTTAAAGATGTAATTGGCACCTTTTTGACTTTTATGACACCCATTTAAGATGCATTTGTCAGGCCACAAACTGCTCTGGGCTGTGAGGAGAGCTCCTACCCTTACAGAGGTCTCCGTGCCTAATTACATTCCTACAGCAGCTGATTCATGCCCCGTAATCAGCTCTCACTAGCTATAATAAATCAAGGAATTGGCAAGCAGTGTTTTTTTCGCACCTTTGGAACAGGTTTAAGTGCAGACAGGGGAAACAATTGTGTACTGTGTTATTAAAACTCCCACCAACACAGTTTAACGCATCTCGCTCCATACAGTGCAATTATATAGTAACAAGATTGGATTATAGTGTCTTCTGCTTTTTTCCCCCATGCAGCTGACCTTTGTTTATCCTCTCTGTCGTTATGTGAATTTGCAAAAAGGAATCATTTAGATGGTTTGAAGATTAAGGGATAAAAAAAAATGGAATGTTTTTTTTTATATAGGGGGAAATAGAATTCAATGTATTTTGAGAGTATTTGAGAACAAGTCATATAGATTTGAAGGCAAATAGGCAGAGCTGTCAGTTGGACGGGAGCCATAGCAGTAGAGGAGGAACAAGCTCCAACGAGACGGGCGGTATGTAAAAGGTAGAGTGGAATTACACCACCCTGAGAGAGTTTGTTGTGCCCTGGTGTTGGGAGGTCAATTATACATCATTAGGAGGAGGGAGATCCTTTCCTCAGGGAGACCTTTCCTCTAACCAAGCAGATGCTTTGAAAGGAGCCATGTAATAAGGCCTATCATTGGACCAAAGTGTTCGACAACACCCCTGTAATGGACTGCTTGTTAGAAAATGCCATGGGCTCCATCTACAAAACATAACATTAACTAAACTACATTATGCATAAAAACCTCACATTCCACACCTGTTTTATTTGTATTTGCTTTACTGTCTTGTAAAATGTTATTTTAGAATCCAAACAAGTCCGCATGGAGATTGTTCTACATTTCTTAATTCACATGCCGTAAGCAAAATTAAAATTCAGGTCACGGTAGTGTGAGTAGTAGAAAAAAGCCAGTGTGATGAAGCCATAAAAAGCTGAGCTCCCAGAACCTGTCTCACCTCCCGTGTATGCGGGACGATCCCCCGGTGTGCTGAGAGGTGCTTTTTAGAACTGTTTGGAGTGCCCTCCTGTGAAATTGTTGTTTTTTAATTAGCTGTGCTTGGGACTCTGCAGCAGTGTGTGCCGGATAGATGCTGACGGCTGGGTTTCTGTGTTAGCTCACCGAGTGTGTGTTTTACTCTCTGTAGGGCACTCCCGTGTGGCCTGGTACTTTGTGAACGCTCATACGCACACCGAAGTAAAATATAAATAAAAAAAGGATGTACTTTGTGTTGTCAATGCACCCGGGTAGTTTTGCAGTTAATTAAAGAGTGTCCTCAGTCCTGCTAAAGTATTCAGAAGCAGCTCTGGACTCGGGGAGTACGTTCCTTTGTGCTATACTTTCACCTATCCTTTCTTTCTTTCTTCTTTTTATTCTCCCTAAAAAGGATACAAATGTGTCTTTAGCAACTTCTCCTGGGTGAATAAAAAAAGGACCTCTACAGAGAGACAAATCTAATGTTAGAAACATTAAGCCGGATAATATTGCTTCAGCTTGCTGGGATTTTTAGTGCTCGGCAAGGAGCTAGCTGAAGCTGGCCCCGTTCCTCGGTAAGGAAGTATTGGGTTTTATGTCAACATGGCTCGGCCTGTCCCAGCAGCGTACTAGGATGCATCATCTGTCATCTCATGGTTTGCTAACTGTCCCCCCTCCCCAGCATATTTAGACCCTTAACGGACCTGTTGGAGTGCTATTTATTTGCATCACTATCCGCATCTTGGATTCTCAGTTTGTTGTCATTTCCGGTTCCTACAAATAGCTCTTTGAGTAATAAATATTTGATCTAAACATATCGTTTTACACCAATGCTTGTGTGTATGAATGGTGCCGTTATAAATTGTACACCAGCTACATCTATACCCGCTTCAAAAGACTTCCGTTTGTATTCACTTAATGATTTTTATTCAAGTGAAATATCATGTTATGAAATAAGGTGATATAATCAAGTTTTATTTTGTATTATTTTCTGCCGTATGTTTTATTAGATATGAGTCGGAGCAGAGTGTGTGTGTGTGTGTGGGGGGGCTATAAGTATGCTAGTGTGTCTTCGATGTAGCTGCAGTTGGAACAGAAAGCACTTTGCAGGATGCTCTGGGAAGCCACAGAGGCTCAGCCACGGTAATGCCCATCACCACTTTAGAGGCCGGACTGGTGGCGAGGGATGTGGAAAGAGGTCTCTGTGGCTTTGTGCGGGGGGGGGGGGGGGCTGATAGTTCAGGGGAGGAGAAAGGATCCTGCTCAGGGATCTGCCTGGTGTGACTCACATTACACTGGATGATAGCAGAGGGTGCAAGGAACTCAGCTGCAATTTGTTGGTGCAAATTGAACCTCATCTCTAAGCCGGCTGTTAGCAGCCATTGGCTGTCAGTCATCGGGAATCGCTAATCGTGGCAGAGTGAAGAGAAAGCCTCGCTCCGGCATGTAGT
>NW_011350953.1:221997-223811 GCF_000735185.1 Notothenia coriiceps | reverse complement strand
CACGAGCCTTCAGGTTTATTTTCACAGCATGACAACTCCTCATAACAAAAAAGGGAAGGCAACCACAAACCATTAAATGCAATTTACAAATTAGATTTTGGCTAAATCTGTGAAATACTGTAAAAGCTGTCTTAAAGTAGCCAGCTGAGGAATACACACACTCAGCAAATGTTTTCAAATTCAATTTGCCAGATTACATGTTTAAATCACTTTTCTTTTTTACTGGTTGGATTTCTGCTGCAATGAAATTATTCATTCCGAATATCATTTACGGTGTGTCCAATAAAACATTTGAATAATAATTGCGCACATTCCCAGGATTTTGATCACATTTCATATCTGTTCTTCTCATTCTACTTCTATGGTTTGGAAACAGCCCACTCTTGTTCCTCCAGGCAGCCTGGTCGAACGTGCATGAGAAATTGAGACATGGCCTCTGCTGCTGGCTCGCAGTATCGCTGCTGGCCCCCACTGTGTATATGTGATCCCACTCTGGAATGTTTTTCCAACACGTAGGCTTTTCACAGATACACTTGAGAGGACTGGCATCATAGTGGCAAGTGCTGCATTCAGACTGTTGTGTGCCCAAGGCTTACTCTCACACTCACGTCACACATTCTAGCTGTACTTGGGACTGGGCAGAGCTGTGCTGTTTGTCTACATACACCCCAGCTTTCTGTGAGGGTGTGGGCGCATGTGTATGTGCGTGTGTGTGTGTACACTTGCTTCCTCTCTCTGCTCCTTTCTTTCTTTGTCTCTAATATAAGCCTTTTCCCAATGCCTCATTTTAATGATACATTACAGCACCTCATCTTAGTTGCTGCATGTCTGCATTTCAGCAGTATAGATTCTTGTACAGATAAGTCAAACCACAATTCTTTGTCTTTTTTTCACCCCTTTTAATCTTCATCAAATGAGATTAGCCCCCAAATACCGGTATTCCTGCCCAAAGTGACTGACAGAGATTTGCACTTTTATCATTAAGTGTGACACTAAGCTGGTCAGAGCTTTGTCTTCAATGGAGGGTCTGACGGAAACGGGGGCTCCTAATCCTTTTATTTGTGTCAGGCCCAGAAAAAGGGAAGAATGGGGCCGGGGTGGGATGGGACTGCAGAATGCCACGGCCCTTAGTCCCCTCCAGACCCGGCCTCCACAGCCAAGTGAGCATGAGACTCATCCTATGTGGTCTTTGCACTCGAGCGGACGCATACACACTCATGCGCACAGAGACCCACATTTGTGCATCTACAGTATGTTGAAATGTTTGTTCAAGCAAATGCACACAATCATGACTACACCATCTCATGTACAAATACATATATTCTGCCACTTACGTGCCCAACCACACACACATGTATTTCAGAGTGTGTACCTGCCCACAGCAGAGCAGGTCTGCGAGTGCATGGGACTGCAATAGCAGGAGGTTCAGTCTAGGATGAGATTAATAAAGTTTGCCGGTTCCCTGGTCGAGGTCCAACGCTAGGCTTTTGTCTGCGGCTCACATCGGGTTGTGGGGCTTCAGCTCCTTTTGTGTGTGCACCCTTGTGGTAATCCATCTCCAGCGGGAGTCCCCTGGGGCACTTTATTTACTCATTCAACTGTTTGGAAGTCTGTTAGACTGCAGATCAGATGCAGTGAAACCAATGTGATTACTTTAACCAGCACTTGCAGATTCCTGCCCAGCATTCTCCTCTCACCCTGAGCTGGTGTGCTCTGCAGGTGGGAGGGAGGGAGGGAGGGAGGGAGAGAAGGTCTTCACTGGCTCATCCCACTCTGTCTGTCCTGTTTACCGGCCTGGTTGGAGGGCTTACGAA
>NW_011350953.1:181051-221663 GCF_000735185.1 Notothenia coriiceps | reverse complement strand
GTTCGTAAGCCCTCCAACCAGGCCGGTAAACAGGACAGACAGAGTGGGATGAGCCAGTGAAGACCTTCTCTCCCTCCCTCGCAGGTGGGAGGGAGGGAGGGAGGGAGGGAGAGAAGGTCTTCACTGGCTCATCCCACTCTGTCTGTCCTGTTTACCGGCCTGGTTGGAGGGCTTACGAACATTCTGCATTAGTTATTGAACCTCCTGTGCCCACACACTGTAGAGCTGACTTGAGTCTTTTATTATCCTCGTGTATTTGAGTTTGTTATTATTCATCTGAAATATACAAGCTCCAAAACTGGTGGCTGGCTGAATTTTGTCCCTGATCGTAATTCCGCACCATGGCAAGTGTGGTTGCACAGTGTAAAAACTAACATCTATGTTTTATTGCAAACAATGAGATGGATTTGGTTATCCATCCATCAACATAAACCCAGAGCTATGTATTTGGGGCTAACCCCCATGTTAAACCGTTGCAGGCTGTCAGGCTCTCTGAATTTACTCTCCGTCTCTTCCCCCTGGCGTGGCTGGGGAATATGGTTGAAATCGGCTGCCAGGGCCAGCATCCACAGCGAGAGCTCCCTAAACTCGCTGTTAGAAACCCGCCGCTGATTGGTGATGGCTGTCTTGGCAAGAAAAATAACCCCCGAATGAAAACAGTACGGATTGGGTTTCTATGCGTTGGACTCACTCTCCTCCTCTCTGACCAGCCCCCCCACGGCCAGCCAGCGTGATTTGTGCATGAGGTCCCGTGACCTATGGAAGCTTCAAAAAGCAGCGAGGGGAAATATTTGGATGATCCTGATGGGGGAGTGGAGACGTGGGAGGGAGGCAGATATGATGGGGGCTTGGTAAGTGCAGGGCTGAGAGGTGTAAGGCAAGGCAGATGTGGAGAATGTGCAGCGCAGTCCTGATGACAGGGGAGTGTGTGCAGAGAAGATGACTGTCCATCCCAGGGTCTTATCCCGACACCCACCACTAGTCCCACAGGACAGCTGTAACACACACGTCATGTTCTGCAGAAACCGGTGGCAAAGGGGGGTTGGAAAGTGTTGCAATAGAAGAGGCATTTTATCATCAGGTACTGTGCCCTGATACTGATCGTCTGTACCTCACCCCCCTGCTGTACCCCCCCTGATCCCTTCTCCTCTCCCTTTGTCTTTCCTCTGCCGTTTGGATATTAATGTTTCCCAGAAAGCTGCTACAATACGTCTTCTTGGGAAATTCCACGACTCAAAATGATCAGGTGTCTATGAAAGGGATGAATAAGGGAATAAAACATAACGATTTTTCTCAGTGGTTTTGGTGCATTTCACAGCGCTCTCAGCGAATGGAGATTTTCTATTCGGTTGCTTTGATAAGAAAAATGTGTTGCTGCAGGTGAAGGCTCAGTTGTTTGCTCCATTCATCTAAATGTTCTCCTCGAGTGTAGTATTGTTTGATTCCACCTCATGGCCTCAGAGCACATCATTCATGCACAGAATCTGCCTCTTGGGCCAGTTGGCTGGAAACCCCATTGAACAGAAATAGCTGCAGCATGACTGAGGCTTCATGCAAACCCAAACTCAGCAGTTAAAACAATCAGTCTTTGCTCACCTCTGTGCTTGTTGCTGCCTCCTCCGGAGAGTGGGTGGGTGGACTGACCCCTAGCGTGTCTGTCTGCCTGAACGTTGGCCCTGCATGCCCGGCCTCACAGGGGAGCGTCAGCCCCAGGCCGGAGTCGTGCTCTGAAACCAGAGCTCCAACGTTGTGTTGTGAACCCAGCTGGAGAGACAGCCCTGGCTCTGAGCGGACCCTCTCGCAGCGTGCAGCCGGGGTCACCGGTGGCCTCTCAACCTTCATCACTCCTCTGTGCTCCTGCGCAGCACGGCCTAGGACTACATTATTTATTGACCTGCAGTCTTCGGGTTCTTCTAAGACTCGCAACAAATATCAGAGAGCTGAAGTTTTGATGGGGTCATGTTATCAATTACATCTCGGGAGGCTAAACTACACAGTATCTTAGGACTGCCTGCGCAATTTTAACTGGATGAATGTTTTCGATGACTCGTACTGTCAGTAATAGCACTCTTTGAAATGCGAAGTCATATGTTATGTCTAAGCTGGATCGTCTCACTTTTAAGTAACCACAAAATCTGGTTTTAGGAACATTGTCACTTTGAGTGTTTGTGGCGTGAATGTGTCTTTATTTTATTTTATTTTTCAGTTTCTGAATACAATTTATCCAATGGTATCTTATAGCACCGCTAAGCATTTAATCATGTTTTTTAGCATTCCTGTGTGAATGTGCCTGCATGTGTGCAGCCATATGTGTGTGTAGCGTGCCCGCTTGCGTGTGTGTAGTGGGTCTGACACTCGGCCAAGCATTGGACATGCTTTTGGCAGGCGACGCAGTCTGTGGATTCTCCTCTTGGTCGTGCTGCTCCGGAGGCAGAAAGCAGTGCGTGCCACCCAAACCACCGGCCGCCCCCTCTTTCTATCATCAGCAAACCGGCCTTCTCCCTGCTCTCCGTGCTCTCCTTTTCCTGGGCCCCAGAGCTTGGGCTGTGGCCTGTGGATGAGTGCTACATCCTGGCTGTCAGCACAGGGGTTAGCTGGGGATTGGCCTGTGGTGGAAGTGCAGTATCAGGACCTGTCTGTCAGCTCCTCGTTCTACTTCCACCCGCCCCTCCGCGCAGGCTGCAGTCAGTGGCACAAACATACGCCGAGCTGTGACTGACTCAGATCCCTTGTCTGAAAATGAAAGGATCACTCTCAGAATAGGCATATTCATAACCATGCCAATGAAAAGGGGCTGTTTAAAACCCTTAAGTGCTCGGGTGTTGTGTTTTTAAACAGACCGCGAAAGCTTTGACAGATGGTTTACTATTACACCCAGTATTTCATTTCAGGTACTTTTAACTGTCGCTTTCCGACTTCCGAGGAGCGGCTACTCAGCCACAGCGCGTCTTTGCATTCAGTTACAGTTCCCTTGCAACCGTTTCTTACTGGAAAGCCCAATTCCCATTTATCATATTGATGAATGTTGGAAAATGTCACTCAAATCATTTATAAAATCTTGTGGGTGATATATTTGTTCTGCCAAAATTCTGATATTGTGCATATATAGTACATGGCGCCATACCTTGGCTCACCATGTGTGGATCACATTATCTGATACACACACAGGTACAAACATGCCAACACACATGGACACACATCTGTACGGCACATGGTTGCAGACAAGCTTACACATGTCGGAGGATTTGTGACTATAATCAGATTAATTGGTCCATCTCTCCATGGAAACTTCACATACACACATAAAGGCCTCTGGTAGCTTTCAGGTGGATGCTGCTTACACTAACCAGAGGCCAGGCAGCAGGCGCAAGGTCGGCAGGGTCAAAGCACGTTCTCTGGCATCACCCTCTTCTTTATGGCATACATGTTCGAAAATTATTACAGCACTTTCAGCCTCATTCTGTCTGACAGGGAAGGAATTTCTATCTGTGCCTCTTAGAGGTTTCCGATTTTGTAAGCAGCACTTTCTTTTGAGTTTTAAATTTGACACAGAGAATCTTTCTTTCCACAACATCAACATGAAAGTTGGTGTTGCTTGGCAGAAGCCTTGGCCTCTTCAAAGACAGTGGTAAAATACCCTTGGCCTTTGAGAAGAATATTATAAGTACATTAGCCATAATCCTTATTAACATTCTCCACACTGCATGCAGGTTTTGCGCCTCAGTACGCACTGTATGTTTTTCTTATTACCCACAAGTATGTCTATGTGAGGGACTATCTACACACACGCTGCCATTCATGATTTTATTATAGGTTTTAGCTTAACCACAACTCATACATAGGAAAGAGTTATGCTTTCTGTCTTTCTTTTTAAATTGTGTAATCTCTATTTAACTACATATACTTCGTTTGCTTGTATAATAGTGATTATAAGGTGTATAGGGCTTCTAAAGAGTCATCATTACTGGCAGTAAACAGTGTTAAGTGTTATGTCTTGGTGATTCCCAACCCAGGGGATACTTCAACAGTTACCAGAGGGTTTGTGGAAAGATCGTTGAGTAGCTCATGCAATTAAAAATAAATAAATACAGAAATTACAATTTCTATATCCACATATTTAGAAGATACAACATTTTAACACCACACTTTGTGAATAAGAGTATGTGAAAACTACCGTAGTTGCAGAGAAGCTGAAACGGTTTGCTGAAAGTAATGGTTAAGCAGTTACAAATCTTATCTATAAGCATTACATAAACAGTGGGAAAAGTTGGCTTAAAGTAGTTCAAATAGCTAGCTTAGTGTCAATAGTTGAAGTACTTAGCTAAAAATAATGTTTCAACTGTTAAATAAATAGCTAAAAGTACTGTATAAACCAGTCAAATAGTTAGCTAAAAGCAATGTACTAAGATGAATAACTGAACCTAATGGAAAAACTCTAGAATGTGTTAGCTATCCATCCATCCATCCATCCATCCATCCATCTTCTCCCGCTTATCTGTGGTCGGGTCGCGGAGGTAGCAGTTCCAGCAGAGAGCCCCAAACTTTCTTTTCCCTGGCCACATCAACCAGCTCTGACTGGGGGATCCCAAGGCGCTCCCAGGCCAGAGAAGAGATATAATCCCTCCACCTGGTCCTAGGTCTACCCCTTGGTCTCTTCCCAGCTGGACGTGCCTGGAACACCTCCCTAGGGAGGCGCCCAGGTGGCATCCTTACTATGTGCCCGAACCACCTCAACTGGCTGGTGTGTTAGCTAAAAGTTATATAACAATTATTGAATGATGTTTATGGGCCTACTTAACTAAATCAACCAAATCACAAACAGCTCAATAATGTGAAAAATACAGGTTTCAGCCAATGTTATATCCACTTCTGTATCATTAATAGTTGAATATTATAACATTTTAAATGTATTCATAAGAACACATTTGAAGCATGATGGGTAATGTCACTGAGGGGGTACAGGAGTTCATCTGAAGGTGCTGTGCGAGTTTTAAGAACCACTGATTTAGGGGTTGGTAATATGATAGCCTTACACACAAGCACCAACTTCTTCCCCAGAATAATGGTTGTATCAAGTTTGTTTAGTGTCATTTATTTTATCCAATCCAAATAGTGGTGGGATGTGGTTCACCAGAACAGAAAAATTAAGATACTTTTAGCCGTCTATCACAAAAAAACCTTCACATACTTCCTTGTCATTGTCCAAAATGTTCTGCCTTGTGTGGTAAACCCTGCGCTGCTGGCACTTAAGACCAACGAAACAACCCATAAAAACCTATTTCGCAAATAGTGTTTCGCCCAGCTCTGTTTTTTTCAAACATTGTGGCGCTAATAAGCTTTGACACACCCTAAACAACCCGCCTCTCAGAGACTACATCCAGTGTGGAGCAGCGGTTTGGTGTCCAGGGGAAGCCTGTGGTTCTGGAGCCAGAGAAGGAGTCGTGCCCTGCCGTCCCACAGAGATGACAGGAAGATAAGAAAGAGAAGTGGCCTCTCCTCACAAAAACATCCCACCAAGAACTAACCTAACCTGGGGGAGAATTGAGGGCTTCAGTACTCTGGTCACACTCTATCCTTACTGGAGGAAAATACAGAGAGAAGAAAAAGGTTTCCTCATCAGAATGAAGATTCCTTGATCAACATTGACTAGCGAGCGTTAGTCATGCAGTAGCCATCACAACCCACTGTAAGCTGTTCTTGCGGTATCACAAATATCCATATCAAGTTTATACTACAACAGCATGCCTCTCTATGTCACAACTTTGGCTTTGTGACATGGCTTCTCTTCACCAGCAGCCACAGAAATAAAGAAGGGTGGAGGGGGGCGACAGACTCTTGGCAGACACAGCCCCTGCAGTTATAACTTCGAAAACCGCTTGTACTTTGCAATATTTGAGAAGGCAAAGACAAAAGGTAGCCATTTCTCCTAGACGATGCGTAATGAGGGAACCGTAGGGAAAGAGAAACAGCGAGCGGTTTCTGGAAGCGGCACTAATACTGGGATCTGCAGCATAAAAAAAGATTTACACCCCCAGCTCTTAAACAGTTTTCTTTTGCTCAATGGTTCCTCTTTTACAGATATTTCAAGGAAGTAATAAACTGCACTGACAAGCCTTCGAGTGGCTTTGAAACATCCCTCATGGGTAACAGAGGTCCATCACTTCTATCACTTTGGCTCTGTATCGTTATTTCTGTGGGAGTCAGTATGTTTCTCTCCGTTAACAGCACTTAGTCTCGTCTGGATATTATGATTAGCTTGTTTTCGTTTGTATCAAATAAATGTGGCAGACAAACTTTAATACATCAACGTTCTCCCCGAGGCTGAGTCAGTCTACCTTTATGTTGTTGTGAGTTGTGCTTTTTGCCGTGTGGTTATGGCCTACTGACTGTTTTTCCTGACGGTGAAGTTCTTTTGAAGCTGTCTGCATGGTCCAGAATGAGGCCCTGCACAGTGTAAGATGTCATACTCCCACTGTGCTGACCAACATGCTCTGTGGGCCTTCATGAGCCCATAACATTTAATGGTACTTTGGCAAAAGCTAATGGAAACTCTTACTTTGCCTAGCAATCACATTGCGTTCCCTTAGCTCATTTTTGTATTTCCCCCTAATTATTCGTTTGTGTCTTTGATATACCTAAGTTTGAACTCGGGATTAATAAACCAGAACAAATGGGAACATTTGTCTCGAGTAAGCCACGGTTCCCTGCGTTCTACTTCCCCACAGCAGGGATGTTTGTAGTCTTGCTGGGATAGCATAACATCACAGAGTGTCCCTTTGGATGTGAGGCTTGGTTTGGAGACGTTCTCAGGAGGAGGAGGAGGAGGAGGAGGAGAGGGGTAGGTCATGCCGTGGCACGTACGTCTCTCAGTGTGAGATGAGGAAACATCTCGACCTCGCACAGGTTCAAGAAGAAAAGCCTGCTTCTGATTAGTCACTCTGATCCACAGTGATAAACAATTCCTGTGGTCTCCAGCTCAAAGAAACATCACTGGCAGCGATCTAGTGTTCACGGGTGGTTCATGTGTTTGTATGCTCAGACATGCAGGGTTTGTATGCTTTTCTGTTTACATATTAGATCTTGATAATCAGTATCTTACCGAAAATAGCATGCATTTTGATTCATCTGGTTGGACATCAGCTCCATTTGAAGCTTGAAATGGAATAATGTGATGTTCTTATGGTCTAGGATGACATCAGAGTGGTCCTTTGCAATCCAAAACATGGGGCTTTGTGGTGATTTTATTTTACTATGGTAAGATAGTCACATGTTTAAATAGATAAAAAGCCATGCATTAGGTCTCTGCATGCTAAATCTACAGACCACAACAGTCCAAAGCCATAACCAGAGGGTGATGGAGGAGTTTTAAAAACATTCCTCCAAAGAGTATCTTGTACTCTTTGCCCTTGCTGGTAACTGGCAAGTTTTATCTGTTGCTGAACTTCGGCGCAGATGCCGGGCATCTAGCTTTGGGGTAATAAAAATGTCTTCGGAAGGTAAGTGTTTATGGTGAGGATCCTTAAGGTTAGCAGGATCAAAGCTCTGTTGAAAGGACGTTAGGCAAAGGAGCAGGAATAATAAACAAAAGAGCCAGTTAGTCATACAATTAGATTTATGAGATGCAGAAATCATGTCAGGGAGAGGTAGGTTTCTGTTGGGCTGCTCTTTATCACTGGGAAAAACAGAACATTTAAGTTATGAGAACAATACCTGCGATAAAGATAGAGAAGCATTTCACATTACAAATGTTAATTATATATTTTTTTGTGCACTCTATTTTGAGCTTTTATTATCTTCCAACCGGTTAGATGAAAATTGTGTTTTTCATTCTCAGTAAAATGTCTTGGTTTGTTGGTAAAAATGATTATCTGTGTTTCCTAAGAAAAAAGCATTTTGCCGCATACGAGAGCTTTGTGTATGGCTCAGTTCGGCTTCTCTCTGGTGCTTCTCCACTGTTTTAGCGAGATTCAAAAACAACCGTGAATCCCCGACTTCAGAGCCAGATTACATAATTAGTAATCGCTGTTTACTCTTAGGGAAGATGATTCATGTTTGATTTATGTTAATGTGGTCACATTCAAATCAGGTTAGGCCATTTCATGAACACCTTCTAAAGTGGTCAGACATGTTTTATTTTCAGTGAAGTGTGTGTAGGAGTGGGCGTGGTGTACCATCCGGGCCCGTCCTATCCAGTCATTTGCTGGAGGCTGCAGCTTTAAGCTGGAATTATTACTTTGAAGATAAGTTTGGAGATAAACTGGTCCTTGCCTGCTAAAATGAATGAGGTGTGTGGGGCACCTGACCTGGAAATGGCGTGAAGGTACAAGTGCAGCACAAGAGCCTCCTTTTTCATCCGGCCCCTGTCATGTAACACAACGCCCCAAATCATGACAGTTTTTAGAAAGTGCAGACAGATGTGTTTTTGATTTTAAGATGTTATCTGGTTTAGGTTCAAACATCAGCATTTGCCCATTGTAACACAACAAATGGACTGTATACAAGTAATTGGTGTGGAGATGAAGGTGGAGCCTTAAGTTTCACTCTTTAAATAAGAAAGGTAGGTGTTTTTATTTTTATTTGGACCCTAATATTGATGTGAAATGGCAATAATGTCCCTGTAAAATCTTGAAATATTATTAAAGCATGTGTACATCTGGATAACAAATAATTAAGATTCAGTGCCATATCCCTAACATTTAACTTTAACATTTTAAATAAGAGTAATAAAGGAATGTAACATTTGGGTGGGAAAAATGAAACTGTAATCATATCAACAAAAAGAAGAAAAGAAAGTCCATTCTAGCTATTAGTTTACTTTTTCTTTCACGTGAAATCATTCAGTAAATTCAGCTTCGCTTAATGCACATGGAATTCTGTGCTAATGTCTCAAAACTTGATTTTCTTGCAAACAAATATGCAGTAAAGGAATTTGAGACTTTCTTCTTTTCTTTTTTTTGGAAAACAAAAGTGATTAGGTTGCTCTTCACTAAGGTGTGTGGGAGACACATTCCTCCTGCTTGGTATGTTAATTCTCAGCTCCAGGGCCTGTACCAGCCGTCATGCTTTGAAGTTCCGCTTTGCGCTGCCTCCTCCCCGTCAGGTGAACTTGTGGCCTCTTAGCATTTGTATTTATTAGACAATCCCTCACATGTAAAAGAGGATAAAGTTGACATGTTACAGGCAGTTGACACTTTCACACGTTGAGGGGAGTGCTTTGTCTAACACCCCAACAAATTTGAGCTTTAAAATCAATGACACCTACCTGCCGGAGGAGTTTTTTCATTGGACGGCTGCCAAGACACTTAAAAGAAGGCAGACCAGATAATTATGACTCACAGTGAAAGCAAAGTACATACATGATCATTCTGTATTTACCTCTATCAATTCCTTTCATTTACAAATCCCTTCAATCCATTTGATTTGTTATTAAACGTGTTGTGTGTCAGTGAGCAAATTTCTGCTGGTTAGCTAACTGGAACATTTCCTCATCTGCCAATATTGCTTTTTTTTTCTTTCTCCTCTCTATTAAGAATCATTGTCAGGCAGCCAGCTAATGTCCAAAAAGGTCACCTGCTGTTATGATTGAAGCGAGCGCTGGTGGTTTGACCCAACCCATGAAGAGTTATAGGTGGCCGGTCAGCTTGTCAGTCAGGTTGGGTGGTTTTTTAATCATTTCATCTTATCTGGGGGGCTCTCCTGAGACCCCTGCAACGTTTAGCAGTCTGCGGCTCAGGACCCCGGGGCTCGTCTAAGCCCTGCCTGTATCCGTGCTGCCATTATTAGCTCTGCTCTCCAGAGCACGCCGCTCATCTCTCCCCTGAGAAAGCGGCTGAGAGATGAAGCGAGCTGGCTGGGCGCGGCAGCGGAGGGCCAATAGCCCGACATGGAACAGTAATTACTCCATTGATATTCCTCACACAATAACACTGTCTTCTCTCATTTGCATAACGTCGGCTCGGCTCGCCAGATGAATGCATATGATCTTGTCGGGGGGGCTCCAGGAGGTTAGATGGCATGTGAGTGGAGGGGATTTTCACCCCCTTCTAGGTGCCACTTTTGTTTCAAAGATGCGGGATAAACTGTGATTAAGTTAGCAGAATGAAAGAGGAAACCACCTTCGTACTGTTCTATGTATACAGCTTTACGGCTTTCTGGCTCAGCTGTCTTTGTGGTATTAGAACATAAACAACAAAATGGAGAGAGCAGGCTGTGGTGTATCAGGTTTGTAGCAGTGTGTGTGAGAGAATGAGAGAGTGTGGAGGGGGTGGGGTGTCAGCGGATGTCATAGGGTCCTGTCTCAGTCCTTGCTTAATGGCCATTGGTCATAGGCTGTCTACCCTTTATTTCTTTTGCTCTCCTGCTCTATCCTTCCAGGTCTCCCACTGGAGCAGCGCCCTCAGGCACCGCATCATTTATTGCTGTCAGGAGTCACAGGGGAGAGGAGGGGGAAGAGGAGAGGGGGGGTGGAGGAGGAGGAGGAGGGGAGACAGGGAGAAGATGTGCTGCAGAGAGAAGCCAATGGAGGCGATGGGGAGAGGCAGGCACGCTAGACTGTCAAATCTCAGCCGTTGAATATTTAATGGAGCCTGGAGTGTTTATTTAGTTAGCCTGTCGATTTTTACCGCTCTGTCAATAGCGGCTCCCGTGTAGCCTGCTGATGATCTTTAGTGTCTCTTCCCCCAGGAGAGGCCAGGCACTAAATGCAATTATGGATTTTCCTGCACCGCAATGTGTTTGATATTTTTACTGATCTAATTTGCAATCTGGTAGTTTATTGTTTGGCATTTTAGTGGCGCTCAAGTGGCGAGGCAAATTTGATTTCCCCTCATAATTCTTTATAACTTCATTAATGCTGTTAGCACATTGGCACAGATCTTAAATAAAGCTTGAGAATCATTGCATGGATGAATGCATTCTTCATTTTATTGTCTCCATGCCCCATTCTTTTTACTGATTCTGGTTCTAATTAAAAATCATCCTAGTGGTACTGTCTTAGTGAAATATGAAATCATAATCGGATTTGAATGGCTCCCTTCACAGAGACATGCGTATTCTCACCATACGCCCAGATATGTTGTGGGCAGGATGAAACCCGAATCAAAACAACTTTCTTTCAGTGGCATTCAGCGTCTTCAGAGACAAATGAGCGTATTAGCAGCAGAGCAAGAGAAGTAACAGAGGGAAAATAATGCGGGCGATTGTCTCGGAGAGAGGCTCCACGTGTTTCTGTAGAGCCGTAGGATTTCTAGCCCTATGACGGATGTGTTAGTTAGAGGGGCAGCATTAGCCGTAATGCTGTTAGCATGTAGCCGTGTGAGTGATGTGCTAGTTAGATGCCCAGCAGTAGAGCTAATGGTGTTAGCGTGTTGAGCCTTCAGAGGGATGCAATCGGTTAGGCTGTGATGGATGAGTGTCGTGCCGCCGAGGCCTGCAAGCCTCCTCATTCGCCAAGCTGTCAGCTTCTTAAGTGGACGTGCACAATTAGTACTGAAATCAGAGACTGCTTAATCTGATGGTAGGCTTAACATTCACTAGGAATAATGGCTCATCTAGCCGGTGATGAGTGAATGATGGCCGCTATCAAATAAGAGTCAAAGCAGTGTGAGAGAGAAGATACACATCTCTCTCATTCAGTGTACAGTAGGTAGTACATTATGCTGAAACCTGGTCATGGTAGAGAAAGCACCGATAGAGGAGAGCTTTATTTGAGGAGCTTTATCCCACGACTTCCTATCCATTTCAGATTAAATGATCTTGAAAAGGATTAAATGATCCGTCGTCACTACAGTTCTCTATGGCTGAGAGGCTGAATGACAGACAGATGCTGTCATGTGTCACAGAAAGTAGAACACACATTCCGCTCCAGAGGTAAAGCACAGGGCACGTCTCACACTCAAACACCTGTAAACACGGGACACATTCACGCATAATTGAGTTTCCAAAACAAACAATGACACACTTCAAAAACAGCGGTATGTGTGGCGTACTCTCCGATCACATTTGACCCTGTGCTCTCAGACACATACCTGGCATTACTGGCCAGATTATCAGCTTTACTTGTCTGTTGCTGTGACGAGAGCATAGCATTATTGTGTGTTTGTGATACCCCAATATTTTTGGGGATTATTGGTTTATCTTACTCTTTGTCAATTGAACAATCTATTTGGTTTGTCTCCAAAAGATGAGTGATACGTTTTTGGAATTTCGATTCCAATTTTTTTTTTTAGAGTATTCTGAACAGGTATTTGAAAGTTATAGTATCGGTTACATTTATGATAACCTTTATAGAATACGAGGATTATTTCAAGCCATGCAAAGATGCTCCATACATAAACTCTGCATTTATTCTGTCTGTACTTGCTATCAATTATGAGCGTTGTAATGCAGACACAGTTACGATTTCTGATGCATGACAAATCTTTATGAAGTTCTCATGTATTGTATTGCTATATGTACTTGACAGCAGAAAACACATTGCTTTTATTTCCACTAATCCCAATAATAGCTACTGTGAGTGCCCATTTCAACACAAGCTTTTATTTTGGATTTTTGATTTCTCCTGACAGCTAACATCCCCTCTCAAATTGACTGTCTTCAAATCAATCGACTTTCGCCTTTTCCCTTCTTGCATCACTTGTGGTTTCAGAATAACGCAGACCCTCTCGGCCGAATGAATGATATGAGCAGAGCTGAGAGATGTTTGCACTCCAGCCGTGTTTGAAATTCATTGTCCTTATCAGCTGGGATGAGAGGGGGAGTGAGGCTGAGGAGGATTTCTCTCGGAGCAGGAAATGTCATTTCTCTGTAATAGTTTATGATTCATCCCTCCACCTTTGACTAAATAATGAGGGATGACAATTAGAGCGGGCCATGGGAGTAGGAATCAAAGGGTTGAGATTCCCCTTGGCAGAGTCATGCCTGTGTGAGTGTGCTCCCTGCAAACTGGATCCAGATGTGGAGCCCTGTGCTGCCATAGGCTGCTGCTGCCACACAACAGGCTCTTTCTGCCAGCCAGCAGCGAGCCAACCGATCTCTCAACCTCCATGCTTGCAAACATGACAGGAGACTCTCCTGGTGAGAGCCCGGGACAGAGGCCCCCGCTGCAAATAAAGGAATTCCAGCTCTCGCAAAGCCAAGGGCTGCAAAGTATCATTTCTCTGCATGCTGTGATTTATCTAACCCTCACTCTGTGTCTCTATCCTCTCTTTGTCTTCCCTCGTTCTTTTATTTTGTGTCTCTCACTGCTTACTGTGCATTTGGGCTGGGAACAACAATGTGATGTAAATAGGCTTTTAGTAGGTAGTATCTCTGCCGATTGGCAAGCGTGCCAATGGATATTAAATAGATTTATTTATCTGTGCTTTGATTATCATCCAACTTTTTTTCTCTGGCCCAAAAAGAAAAACTCCAGTTTATAGAGCGCTAGTGGTTTAATGTGTGTGTAGGCGGAGAGGATGAGGCGGTGAAGTCAAAGGGGAGTCGGGTGTTGTCACTCACTGCGGCGGCTGAATCAATGGTCCGGTGTGGCAGATAAAAGACCAGCAGAGCGCTATTGATATGTTTAACAAATTAGCCCTGACGACGGCAGGTGTGATTGTGCAGCGCGGCTCCGGGGTCAGCTCGTCATATGGTGGCTAACAGACACGATATTGCTGCGTGTCCTGATCTCTCCATTCCCTCACAATGGCATTAGGGGCACCCCTGGGAAATAAAGAGTACCACTCCCCTATCCCCAGTGCTCTTCAAATTAACTCCCCAGAAGGTTAAGCTCCCTGATTCATAATTATTCAAGCCCACCACCACCACCACCCTCTCCACAGCCACTTCCCAAAAGCCATCTCTCTCTCTCCCTGCCACTTCTCCTGAGTGGCACTTGGCTTTTTGTGGGAAAAGCCCAGGAATTAGATTATCTAAGCCTGACCTGTGAGCGTACAGCCAGATGACGGGAGCGGGATTGGACTTGATCTCTGCCTGTCTAGCTGTCTCTCTATTCAATCTAGCTGTCTGTCTCTCATATGGTGTGTTATTGCTTGTGAGCGTCCCTATGGATGAGACATTTTCTAGCCGCAGCTTTTCTGCAATTGCATATATCGCTCTCCGAGGAGCGGACAGTGTCAGGAGTACATCTCACTTGCATGGACGTGATTTGAATGAAGCGAGGTGCGATCGGCCTTCGATTCTCTCTTGGTGGGCTTGTGACAGTCTCAGCGCTGGTCTGCTCATTAAATAAATGCCAACATTGAACAAAAGATAGTGACTGGTGAACAAAGAGAGAAGGAAAGTATTTTCTACTAACTCTTGATGCAACCAACACATGATGGCAGTTTGAGGTTCTTTCCTCTTGGAGTATTATTTTTTCTTAATATCTATAATCTGAAGAGGAATGTTGGCGGTTAAAAGCAATGCAATCTGCTGCTTTTAAAATAAATTGCATTTGATATATAATGCTCCAGGATTATTTATGGTTTCAAAGGAATTTAGCTTTTTCTTTTAGCCCACGTTAACTTTGAAAAAACTAAATCTCACGAAGAAAAAATGTAAACGCAGAGTGGTTATAATTAAGAGAATAAGGATTTAGTGTCAATCAAATTAAATTCAGAGTGACTGCCAAACGCGCACAAAATAAGGGCTTTTAACCTCAAGGGTTTGGTTCTCACCTGCACGTATTACGCTAGAGTTGCACGATTATAAGGGCATGCAAAATCAACCTTTAATAGTTGTCACACTCCTCAATCAGTGTGGGTCTTACATGGAGGAGCTGTGTGCCTCCGAAGTCAATTGGGTGCCTCTGGAGGCCCGCAGTAATGTAATGAGGGACTACTCCAACTGAGGGCCCGGCTCCTTTCTACACAATCACATAATTAATCTCCTGATTCCACCACTCACCATGTCATGACAGATACGTTTGTGTTTGGTGCATAATGGTGAAGTGTTCTGTGCTTCCCGCATGCCTTTGTTTTGGAAAACAGTTATAAAGCCTATTTCTTTAAAGCCTGCTGAGGGTTACATTCAAAACAACCCTCCCTTTGGGCCCTATTAGGAGACAAAGAGAAACACACACACTTCTCAAGCAGGTACCCTAATAATATGTCGGCAATTTAGATAATGACTGGGACTGAGATAAACTGAAGTGTGTATTACAGGTAATTGGATCTGCAGTGTTGTTGGCTACCTAAGCATCTATGGGCTAGTGTGTTGTGGTTCTTCAGCCTACGAGGGGCATTAGGGGATGGATTGTCAATGATAAGTATTGTAAGGATTTCCAGTATACGCAAACAGTTTTTAATAGGGATATTATCCTCCCACCCACCCGTTGACATCATCTGAGCCGGAAGCGAATCAGAACTGGCTTCGGATATTTGAACTTTTACATCATTTCTCCTCAGAATCCCCGGCTCTCGCGAGCACGTCCAGTTAGTCGAAGGATGACAAATACAACACCCGGGGCTGTCAGAATGATCAAGTTGAGAGAGTTTGTGTTTTTTCTCCAAGGTGAAGCCTAGAAAAGTTGGAGTCATAATGAGAGTTGTCAAGACTGTGAGGTGAAACGCAGAGTATAGCAGGCGGTGGGAGCAACTGGAGGGAGCCTTTGGGGGCCGGGTGGGCGGGGTCTCCTTGGCCTTTAAAGAGATTACCTTGGCAGTGTAAGGAGCAGGTCTACCCAGAGGGTTTAGGCGGAAGATAGGCCAAGCAGCCCATTACCAATACTGCGGAGGACCCTCACCAGCTTCATTAATAATCTGATGATGAATCACTACTTTAATTGGACCTTTATAGCTGTTGCCTAATCCCTAGTACCATCTTCTCAACTCCATTCTTAATGGGCTGGTAGTTTGTTTTTATTTCACACAATAATCATATTCTTTTATTTATTATGTTGTGATACTTATTTCATAATGGATGGGTTGGATAAATAGTTATGTGCTAATGTGATGAATCTTTAACAAAGCTTTTTTTTTTTTTTTTCAAAATGCTGAATTTGCACCGTTATGTCCATATGGTTGGAAGAATGGCCCGTTTTAAGACTACACACAGGGTCAGATTCCTCCCACTTTTAATTAGATGAGGGATGGTCTAATTAAATCAAATTCATTATCCACAGCTCTAGAAATCAAGAGGCTCTATTGGAAATAAGGTTAGGCTCCCCCTCATCCATCATGCCTTAACTAACCAATTTACAGGCCAGCCTTTTGCATGAGGCATTATTACCTTGTCATAAACACTTACCTTTAAAATCCTCGAATCAAGCCGTGATATGCTAAGCTTTTATCACATTAGTTTGTGCTACTGTGTCAGCCTCTTTCTGCCTAAGATAAAGTAGGCTCCCAATAATTATATTAGCCACATAAGGCGGAGACAGTGCAAACGACTGCTATTTAAAGCTGCCTGATAATTCTGTATAATTAAGACATAGTGCAGGTTCTCACACTGAAGTGGGATCGAGGGCTTTTCTGTGGTGAAACAATGGAAAACAAACAAACAGGGGTTTTTTTCAAAGCAAAAGAGGTGCTACAGACTGAAAAATTACACCAAGGTCACATTTATCTGTAAAGAATTTCCCTCCAAGTCTAATTCACTATACACTTGGCCACCATGTCTCATTCCTGCAGCTGTGAGTCACTCCATGTCCATTGTCTTCGAAACACAAAAAGCTACCATCATGATTATTCAGCTGATCATTCATCAAACGGCTCGTCTTTGATATTACTGATGCCGACTGTGATTAAAATGCTGTGTTTTAATAAACTCTCACAGCACTGAATCCCAGTTTGGATCCTTGCATATTTGTATCTGAATAGGTTTAGCATGTGAATAGTCTAGTAAAGATGTGAGAATGCTGTTTTTTAGAATTTATAACAGCCCACCATAGGGTCACAAGCCCCTTTAAATGCCACGCGGTGGTGGAGCCATATTCTGCAACACATGAGGCCTGTCCTCTGGTCTGTGTTGGAAAGTGAATTAGTAAGCTCCATTCTAAAGCCAGTGATAGCAATGGGCAGAGAGCAGTGATTTGTTGGCAGTGTATATTACAGCCCACGGTCAGGGAGGGAGGGATCAGAGAAGCATGTGTGTGTGTGTGTGAGGGATAGGACAGGGGGCCTTATCGCTCAGTGTTTACTCACAGTAAATTGAGTTGAAATAATAGTCTTTCTCTGAGGCCAAACAATGGAGCAGGCTGCAGGCCGAGGGCCCAGGCTGGTGCAGAGCTGGCCTGCGCCACTTCAAAATGAAAGGCTGAGCCCGGGGCTATGGGGAGGAGGCACGGCGGGAGGAGGAGGGGAGGGGGGGGCCTTTATGTGAGCGGCTACACCAGTCACGGAGCAGACACCCCTCTGACAGGCACCTGGGTAGGACAACGGGGCGAGAGGAGCGTGGAGCAGGGGGTGGAGTGATGAGGCCTGCAGGCTCTGTCATTAGGTCGGTGGCGGAGAGGAAGATGACTGCCCCGAGGCCAGAGGAGCGACAGGTCCCGGTGGGACGGGGACCACAACCTCTCTGTCCCCTGGGTCTGACTGGGACTGGTGGGACGTGTCAGTCGGTTAGCCCCCCCTGTTTCAACACGCTCTCATAACCTCTAGCTAAGAGTTAGCTCCAGGAGTCTAACCTACTGTGTGTGTGTGTGTGTGTGTGTGTGTGTGTGTGTGTGTGTGTGTGTGTGTGTGTGTGTGTGTGTGTGTGTGTGTGTGTGTGTGTGTGTGTGTGTGTGTGTGTGTGTGTGTGTGTGTGTGTGTGTGTGTGTGTGTGTGTGTGTTGAAAGAGAGAGGCGGTAGAGAGCATATCCATGTAGTGCACAGGCCCTCCTATGCCATTGTTTCTGCGTGTGTGCGCTTCAGCTGCACCTCAGATCTGCCTCTTCCCCTTCATTTATCATTCTGCAACATAAAGTGCTGCCACAGCATTATAGAAACAGCTGCTTTTTCAGACAGCCACAGAGAATGGGACTGCTCCCCGCCACACAAAGACACTCCGTGGGCTAAAGAGAGTGTAAAATCGGAGGGTGAATACAAACCTTTTTCCTTTTTCTGAAGGGGCTGGCCACGGGTGTCACTGCGGCGGGGGACATTGTCATCACATCTAAAGACAAATACGCATCCATATCGGCCCGATCATGTGCACAATGAGTGGCAGGGGCACCAGTGAGATAGGCGAGATATGCATAACTACAGCTGCATCACGCTCTCTGGAGAATTCATATCATGCCGGTTAACCAGGCTTTATATGTTTGAATCATCCGAGTCGAGGCACCTGTATCTCTGCGGGCTTCACGACAATATCTATTAATTGAGTCCCGTCCTTTATAAAGCAAAGGGAACACAAACCCTGTCAGTGCTCTGTTAGGGGTCATAATGCAGTCACTAAAGGGTGTGAGTTGTCTGGAAGTTAGCGCCGCAGGGCCATGCAGATACTGTCGGTTGGGTTTGTGGAGAGACCAGACGTGCCGTGCCATGCTCCTCCATTCTGTGCCTTTAAGGCTCTACGCGGAGAAAAGGGAATTTTGCCGAACCTGTTCTTTTCCAGTTGGAGAGATAAGATGTTACACTCCACCAACCACATGACAGACACATGCGGTGTGAACGGCTGTGTGGAAAGCAGAGAGAAAGAGCAAAAAAGGTTACAGACGACTGTGCCAGACCTCCTCAGGCAAAAGACATGAACAAAATAGTTCCACAGTAACATTAGCTGCTGCGATTGTGAGAGAATTTCCCTTTCAAGATTTAACACACAAACACCCACGTACACAATGCAGGTTGCAGCAAGTCCACACAATTATTTTATTGTTCTTATAGGGCTCTTTGCACCGAGGGTGGAATGCATATTGTAGGTAACAATGTTGAAATCATCAACAGATTCATTGCTGCAGGTGGTTCTTCAAAGATAACACAAGGGGAAAAAACTAAAGAAGTTTATGATTTGAGTATGCATAACCATAAAAAGAATACAAATAAATGACAAGTAGCAACAGAAATATAAATGAAGGAGGCATATGAGTCTGCAGTTAATGTTCAAGTATACCTTTATTTAATTGGTCTGCTTTGGTCAGTGATAAAGATATTTAGATTCAATACTTAAGTAAAAATAGCAATAGTGAAAATTAAATAGATATATTTTTCTGCACGAACTATTCCACTTGAGTGCAATTGAACACGTTTTATGTATTTAAAAACACATACAAGTACTCATATTCCTAGATTATATTATCTTATTATATGATTCTTATAATAAGATAATACCATTGTAATTTTATATATATTATATTTTCTAATAATTAGAAGCATTTTACTCTACTTATTCAAGGGAGAGTTTAAATAATATATATTTTTAATATATATGTATTTCAGATATCACAAATATAGTTTGTATCTGTTAGTCTATGTAAATAAAATAAATAAATAATCCTTAATAAGCCATAATCCTTTAATATAAAAGAACAATTGTCTACTTTTAATAAAAAATACATGTAAATAAATGAATATACCATACCTTAAACAGGACATCAGATAAATGTAATTGGATTTATTTTTAACAACATGTTTACAGAATGTGGTAGATTTTTCTCTTGTTTCCAGTATATTTTAAAACATTTCTATACTAAGAGAGATGGGGTAGATACAACGAGGAGCATTTGGCATTTTGTTGAACACAATGAGATTCTTTTAGCAGAGGTTTATCATTTTGTATTCATCTAATAGACATTCATCACTTTTATGTTTGACTCCCTCAGCAAGGCGCTCTTAAATCATACCAAGTGGGAAAGCCTATATTAAAAAAGAAATAATAATACTGATGCAAAATGACCTTTCTCTCCCGGCCGACCCAAAGAACCCTGGAATTTGTAGGTGGTCTCCGTAATGTAGCGGATGGTCTTTAGTGAAACAGCAGGTTTTTGGTTTGCTCTGCGGCGTCTGTGCGCCCCTCTGTCTGTTTGACACATTCCAACACTGCACCCTCTCCAAGGCTCCTAACTACCAGTCCGTCGCCATGGTTACAGCCATACATCCATGCCAGCCCCCTCTCACTGAAAGACATATTTGTTTGGCTAGTGTAGCTACGTTCCTGACAAAAAAACACAGCTTTTTAGCATAACACCTGCTAATCTTGGGATTTAGCTCTTTGAAGAGGACTGCTGATCACAAATTCAAATATATTATTTGAATGCTAATCTGAATGTTAATCCCTGGCCCCCGGGTCTTAAAGCATCCTGTCTTTCAATAACAATGTTTATTTTTCATTTGCTTTCCCTTTTTCATTTTCTCTCGCCCCCGCCCTCCCCATCCCTTATTTAGCTCTGTAGTCTATTCCCTCAGGGGTATCAAAGATGGACTCATCTTTTAAAGTATGTGGCAATTCAAGAGCTTTAATTATTTGGATGCTCCTATAGACGAGGATTATTATCATTTGTTTTGATGAGGGTTTAAGTTTGCAGTTAAGATTGGCCTAGGTGAAATGATCGGTATTGATCCTGCTCAATTGACGCAGTCTTTCAAATGCCAACATTATCTTATTTTGAGATGTGATGTCTTATTTTTAAACTGTTCCTCATTATTTCCCTTAAAATGGGACACTGTCATCAAAGAGGCATTTTATTTGCACCATTTCCATTATAAATCTTGTGTATTTTTTTCCTCTAAATTTCTTTGCTATTTTCTTAGATGTTATCTGCATGACTATGTGTCTGTGTGGCTGCAACTAAAGGAGAAGAGTTGATGTTCATTAAATTATGTTTTAATGCGGATAAATAAATGCAAAAAACTAAAAAGGAACAGATAATGAAAGACATACCAGACCAAAACATATACATCCTTATAAAAACGACCACTGTTTATTGACCTATATGTGAGTAGTTAACATGGTGTACATTACTCTATAATTGCTCACTGTATATCCTGTATATCTAGTCGGCAGACTTCAGCCGGGTCTTCTTTCTTTTGTCTCGGTTAAGACGCAGAGACAGAGAATCAAGGGGAGTGGGATCACAGACACATGAATCCGGATCTTGTGAACATCCTCTAATTCCCGGTCGCCTCTCATTCTGTTCCCCCTGCAAACTAATTTTGGGCTTAGACTGAATCTCTGTTAAATAAATAGAGCCCTCTCATACAACCAGCCTCCATCACAATGATCTCCAGATCATCTCTCGCCCATTAAAACCTGGGCAAACACTTTACTTCACACCAATATACTAAAGATTGGAGGAAGAGAAGAAGGGGGAAACACACAAGGGCTCTTTTTTCAGTCTTTCCCAGATTGTCTCCCTTTCTCCTTTGCTACCTATTAATCCAGTATCTTTCAGCCCTGGTAAACTCCTCAAGATGGACATTGCTTGGTTCAGGGTGGAAAGGGGTCAAGCTCCATTGGCCTCTGCACAGAGCTGTGGAATTTTTCATTAGTGCACAGCTGGGTCACAAGTGGCTCCAAAGCCGTCTTAATATTGTGTAGGCCCACAGATTAGGAGCGGAGAAAAGAAGCCAAAGCGTGATGCTCTCCACCAGACCCTGTCTTTGCATATTTGCAGACTTGTGCTTTAGAAGACCTCATATTACTGTTTGTTTTATTTCTTAGACCCAGAACCTCTAGGTCAATAGTAATTATAAAGCCCTCCAATCCAAATGTTGTTTTTTAACCGTTCCAGCTCTGAATCTAGTAAGATGAGTCCATTTATTTTCTTACAATAAAGAAAGTAAAGTATCTTAGCACTACTTATTTCACAATTAACCCTTTGAGGACTAGTTATTTAGACATGAGATCATAATTGTTTTTATATCCTCAAGAGAATTTGTAGTCCTGAGTCCCATTAGTAAATATAAGGATAAATGTTGTGTATCTGTGGGCACTTACAGTCAGCCGTAGCTCTGTAACATGTGATAGCCATTACACGTATTGTAGCCATCACTCTCTCAGCTCTCCCAGCTCTTTCTGAGGCGGCAATCACTCGCAGTGGTTTGTCGATGTTGGGCTCTGCTTCACCTCACGCAGATTAGCTAGGAAAGGGCAAAGCAAAGGGAGGCCCAGCGATAGAATTGTAAAGAAATATATAAAATGGGTGCAGATGATTTTACAGAAGAGTTTACGGGTGCTTAACGGGGAATTTTTTTTTACCTCTGTTCTTGGCGTCTTGCTTTTTAGAGGCACCGCATTGTAAACATGTCAGGTCTCCAGCGGTGATGGCCCTTACAAACTGCTTCACTTACCGGAGTGACAAAAGGCAGAGCTGAGCAATTTATAACAGCCTTGTAATTCACAGTCCTGTCATTTATTTGTTTAGGGATCAACTCCACTTTGGGAACAGGTAAAAAAATAAAATAAGCAGAATGCAAAAAAACATTCATCTTTCCAGTCACTGATGCTGTTGCTCGGAGTATTGTTTGTTGTGAGCTCTAAAAGCTGAGCCTAAATGCGATGTTGCACTCATTTTACATACTCAGGAACAGCAGCTGTCCAAACAGCATCATGTGTGCCTGCCTGCTTACTCTTGTATTTAGCTGTGTACTTAGCCTCCTCTGCTGCCCAACACACTGTCCTTTTCACTCCATGAGCTTTGTTCTACCTGTGTGGCTGGGGAGGATTATTTCCACGCTGTTTTCCTAGAGGATCATTAGCAGATACATGTAAAGGAGAAGCGTTTGGGTCGCTTGAAGCTGCAAGACAATTCTTGGCATACCTCTGTCGCTCCTGGAGCTTTGCAAGAACATGCAGTTTGGACTGTGTTGTTAGGGTAGCATTATCATACGCAGTATATTACCCATATTTCATTTAGTTTGACAGCAGGGTAATTTACACCTTCACACATTTGCTTTAAAATCATGAGATATCTGCACACTATGTGTTTTAGGCTATTGAGTCAGTTAGGATACTCATGAGCACCTCTTCCTCTCCAAACTGTATTTCAACTGTTGAGTAATCTGGGAAACACAGCCTCCTGGAATGAGATCATTTGAATAACGACTTAAGGGTTAGGATTTCTTTGTGCAGCTGTGCGGTATGGCGTTATGTACAGATATGCCTGGGATGTCTGTCTGGCCGGGGACTCGTCTGAGGAGCCGCACATTCCAGCGCATAGGAGCTCATGCTGCCATAGAAATAAAGTGGCCATATTTATTTTCACAATAGAGGACGTGTGGGATAGACGATCCTGGAAACACCTCACTCCAAACTAACTGTAACCCAGTGTTCACTATAACTCTGCTCAGCAGCTTGTACTAACTGCGCTCCCTCTGAGATGTAGGGCAGGTGCGTATGCATACACTAACACATCGAACACGTCTCCGCTATTATCTTTGCTATGCCAAGTGCAATCTGCTCGTCTCATTCCTCCCCTGTGAGCTCGCAGGCAGCCCGTTGCTGCGCTTCAGTGCGGGGAACAAGCAGAACCCTGTGGCCAGAGCCGTGTGATGAAGAAGGCACCTTTGGGCCATTAGTGGTGTACACATCTCCCGTTAATGTGTTTTACTTTTACCTGCTGGGAGTTTAATTAAAAAACAAAGAGCCTCAATTTAAAGGCCATTATTATGCTAATGTAGTAAGCACGGGATGGTGATTAAGCAGCTTTTAGAGCTGACTGGAGCTGGCCCTTGGGAGCAGAAGGATGGCACTTTTTATTTGGCTTCATTACTCTCCATGAATCTTTGCTCCGAAGAGAAATGCTGATACTATGAAACAAGGTCAGCTACTGAGATCATTTAGAGACAGCATTATCTGCCCCACTTTTCCGTACTGGGCTTTTCACCTGGACTGAAAGTTCATTGCGAAAAAAGAATGAAAGCTTTTTCACTGTGATGAAGTAAAACGTTTGGAGAGTCCTGTTATCATCCGTCCCTCTGCAAGCAATCAAACACTTGTATTAAATTCAGGTTGCTATTTTTAGACCAGTGTGGTCAGCGTCTAGTGTTGGCTGCTTCTAGAGGACAACAGGACCATACATAACAAAGTCATTTTCATGATGTTAGAGTTTAAAAGGTTTGCCTCCAACATCTGGGCATCAAATGTTTTCCTCTAAAGCTGAAGCTCTTGATGCTGATTCTAAGAACCATTTCACACACGAGGCGTGTCTCACGAGGAGCTGAGAAGTGGCTGTTTAACAATTCAGAGACCTTTTTCTGCCTCTTTGAGATGGATTTGTTTGTTTTCTTTCCAGAGAACAAGATCCCACCTGAAATGTTGGAACGAAAAATAAGCTATTCATTCAAATGTAGTCAAATATCAGAATATTTGGGATCTTAAGAAATAGGCTTTGTTGCCTTCAATTAGAGGAGAAGATCAATACCACTCTTACATCTGTTTGGAATATATAAAGCTACAGACAGCAGACAGTTAGCTTAGCTTAGCATAAAGACGGGAAACTGGGAAACAGCCCTACAAAGATTTATTTTAAAGTGCTTTATCTCATTTGTTTAATCCGTAGAAAAGTCTAAGTGTAAAAAGGGCCAATGGTGGTAATGTGCCATGCTGGTTATTTAGTTAGCTCGAGTTATCTTCCAGTCTTTATGCTAAGCTAAGCTAACTGACTATCGAATAAATATGAGTGCTTACAAACTTTTAATTATAAATCCCGGCAAAAAAGTGCGTTCACCACTACTTTAAGGTTTTTACACACAATATAAATGCAAGGATTGTGATCAACTATTTTCCTCCAACTTCCAACTACTCTGTAAAGACTTCAAAATCACCTATGCTCAAATGCTAGGAAAGGCCTGATTCGAAATGTAGTCAGGAAGTATCAGGCGTGCGCGGTTGACCGAGTGCTCCACATGCCCTTCGTCCTGCCCGGAGGCCCTCGTCGGACCTGCCTCCCAGCCCTCATCTCTCACCTCGGCCGTGATTGGCATGGCCACAGGTTTCCTGCTCAAACACGAGAGCCTATCTTCAAAGTAATAGCTTACAGCTGCTGCCGGGATAATCCTCATCCCCTCTGTCTTTGAAGGGATGCGGTGACATAATAGCCCAAGCTATTCTTCCCTTAATTGTTATAGTGTTTCTCCGAGTGTTGTTCAATAGCAAAAGGGGAGTAGGTGAGACTGTTGCATGTGTTGCTAAATGTAGCATGATTATCGAGAGACATAAGCAGCTCCATACTCTCCCCACTCCTCCCCCCCCCCCTTCTTCTTCTTCTCTCCTTATTCTTCTGAGTTTCTTTTATCCCGCCCAGTCCTCCTGATGCTTATCACTGCGGCAGAAGCATTAAATGTAATGTCTGTAGAAGGCAAATCATTGGCAACATGTGGTGAGAGCTTAAGATGTTGTCACACTTTAAGTTGCCCATAATCTGTTCAAAGGGAGAGTGCATAGTTCTCAAAAGTGCCTGAAAAAGAGAGGAAAGAAGAAGAGCAGAGAGGTAGAAGTCTCTCAGCTGCACTTGGCCTGGGTGAAGTGTTCATCAGACAAAATAACCGTCGGTCTCTGTTGGCTTTTGTCTTCATGCGTTTTTATTCCTTTTTGTCTGTGTTTTTTTTATGCATTTGCTAAAAACACAGCTTGTAGCTTTACGAGCCTCAACAGTGTGATAATCTGTCACTGAGAGGAAGAGAGAACCATAGATAACGCGAGAAAGAACAGCAAGGGATTACAGGTATGTGGACACAGGATTAAAAAGACGGACGTAATGATTCCTCTGGGAGGGAGGTATGTGCTGAGATTGGCTTTTTTTCTACGTTTATGAGTCCAGTTGTGGGGAGGCCCAGGGTAAATATTGACACTTCTCTCCGCTTGTGATGCGGCCATTGATCCACACAGGAAGAGTCTCATCACTTGATCTGTGCGCTCAGGTGTGGGAGGAGGAAAAAGCGAGAGCTGGGGGACGTGGGTTGTCCCGCTGGTGGTCTTCTTTGTGGTGTCTTTGAGCCTGCCTCTGCGACACCGGGAGTCATGTTACCCAAACAGCTGAATGTCCAGAAAGTGGATTTTAGGTGAATACAGGTCTTAGTGTGATGGGTCACTGGGATCAAGTAGAGTCAGAACGTGGTAAAGGCTCACCTAAATCACTTTAAGTCTTATTCCACTCACACCTACAGCACTTTGATATCTGTAATATCCCAGTGGCGCTTTACAGAGAGCTGTGAAGTCTCCTTTTCCACTAACGTTATGTTTTTCTATATATAAAATAATCATTTACATCTTACGCACAGGCCCAGTGCTCAAACCACTAATCAGGTAATGTTCGGGAGGCTGAATGGCTTGCCTCCCCCTGGTCAACCTTCACTGCTCACACAGTGGTGTTGTTTTAAAGAGCATTCTTTAGCAGCCGAACTTGGAAAGGTATTAAAGTGGGATTAGGCTCCTCCACAATCCACTGCTTGTGTCATTCAGGGAGTTTGTGTTCTCCTCTCCCCACTGCCACCTCCCCACTCCTCCTCTGTTTGATTGTGGCTAGCCGCAGGAGTGGGACTGACTGTGCCTTTCAAAGGAGAGGGGTAGGGTTAAATCCCTAGTCCACTGCTCCCTGCTAATTCTCCTTGTTCCTTAGAGAAGGATTTACTTCTGCTGCCAGCTTCTCAAAGGCCTTCTCTGCCCATCCGAAAAGTCGCCGTTGCCTTCCTGTGGAGGTGTGGTTGCCATAGAAGGGGCGTCATGCATGGCTATTCCATCTGAATCCCGCGGAGAATGGGGACCGGGGACTGAAAACAGGCAGAAAGTCCGGATTAGACCCGAGGACAAAGCAGGACAGGAAGATTCCAGAAGGGACGAATAGGAATTACAGCACCAAAAATAATGCAAAGTGACAGAGAGGGGAAATAGAAAAATAATGGCTTACAAGATTAGACGCGGCGAGGAGAAAGAAGAAAGGAAAAAGGGCTGAATGAGAATGTTTTCATCTAGATGAGAAGATTTGAGAGAGCGGTCGTAGGTGAATGCGGAGCCCTGGACGTATCAAACCCGCGCTAACAAGTCATTTCCTCAACTTTTGCTCTCTTTCTTAGTCCTAAGCCGGCAATCATGAGCTAAACATAAGAGTTAGAGCTGGGAACTCGTCTTGACAGATTCATCACCTCTTTCCCCTGATCCCAGCATGTAGCACACTAATCCCTCTAAAAACTAGGAAACAAGTCCCTGAATATTATCTTTACATGAGTGTGTCCATGTATGATTTCCTTTTTTAAATTTTGGGTCAGATACATTTTATGAGTAAGTGTTGTTCTTGACTTTAGTTTTTTGGCATCCAAACTTGGAAGTTTGTTTAGAAGACAGATCCAGGTTGGCAGGTCACTTAAACTAGAACGCTGCTTGTTTGAGAAACATGCCAAATGTTCTGTTTTCAAGGGATTATCCTTGAGGTTTTTCCATAGTTAGTAATAATAATCGTCTTAACTTATTGTAATAAATGAAAGATTAAAGGATTGTGTGAACCCTGAAGGGTGCTAGCTTTTGATATCTCTGTTATTATGCCGCTTTGTGATGGTTAAAAAAGAAAATTGGAGGCTATAACTGCCGTTTATTCTGCAGCAGATATAGGTGGTGATCATAAAATATGAAACTAGTTAATAACCTATCAATTGATGTGACGTAATTCAGATAACATGACATTATTTGCTGATCGGATGATTCATCATTTTAGAAAGCATAGACAACAACAAAAGCCACACTGTCTTGTTTCCAGCATGCATACAGCTGCTCATACACACATGTGTGAACACACACGCACACACCGTATCAGTACTCAATCAGCACCTATAACAACATTACCATAACAAAACCAACCTTTGGTTTCCCTCCGCTCATATTTACACATTATATTCATCACTATCGCTCATCCCTGCCCCGAACCAGCACATGATGTCAATTGCTCCTCTCGCTGCCTCACTCCCTTGCACAATGAAATAGATGTTCACCACAAATAGATAGGCGGTTGCCAGCTGTCTTCCAGACCAGGGCAAACAAAGAGGCCGCTAATAAATCCAGCTTTACGGCTGGACAAGATCAACCACACTCCCTGCCTTCTTGCTCCACTTAATGTGGCTTGTTCTGAACAACACGGAACAAATTAAATGCCTCTCAGTCGCCAATAAAACAATGCAAACATCTTCCTGAAAGGATATAAAAGAAGATGGAGGTGTTGTCTAGGAAATGGTGATAAAGGCAGTCTTGCGCCATGGGGGCACGATTTTAGACAGTAAGATGAAATATGAACAGAGCCCAGGGCAGCCCAGTAGTCAGCAATGAATCACAGTCTCCGATATGATATCTGATGCATTTAGAGTGTTGTGGATATGAAAGAAACGTGTACATTGTCAGCAAAGGCTTGATTGGGATCATCAGGTTTCAGTGATTACTGCACTGAGACACGATCCAGACTCTTTTTTTATACTAGTGAGGGGGTTTGGGTGCCTATGACTGGGCTCTTTTGGAATGACGTGGTGTCAGGCCCACCCTAGAACATTTTAACAGATGAGCTGCTGCCAGAAGGAGTCACCTCCCTGGCTGCCCACAGGCTGGGCGAGCCAATTTGACTCTTTGTCAAAAACCCTCGATGGGTAACTCAAAATAAAGCCACAGGAATGATGCATCATATGGCTTTTCGTTTCTGTTCTGTGTCGTGATACAGATAGTTAATTACTGGGATATTTTAAAAAGCATATATTTATATAATGTTAAGATGCACTTAACATTAGAAAATATCATCTATATTTAAGCTTGTTTATTGTCTGTGTCCTTTCATTTCAGCTCTGTCTCCCTCCCCCGATGCCCCTTATAATTATATTTCTACATTTTTTTATAGATATTGAAAAAGTCTAGTCATTGTGAATTATTTTGGCCATAATAAATATTTAGTGAAAATCTGAAATTGTGAAATAACCAATCAAAGCTACAGTTACTTTATCAGTAACTTTAGGTGAACAGTAGCCAATGTGGCCACATTTAGCAATTGTAGGGTACTGATAAATGCTAGACTGTGATAGAAGCACATGAAGAGTAGAGTTTCAGTAGCTGCATGATATTATCTATCTAGAAACCAATTAGCTAGTGGTCAAAACACACCAATGAAAGCTTGAGCAACAAAACCCTTAGTGTACTGAACTGAACAACAATGCATTTTATTTCTTTAACCTAACTTTACAATTACAAAAGGATGAAAGCTCTAATCATCTTTTTCTCTTGTTCAATAGGTTGTTTGCGACCAAGTGCAGCGGCTGCCTGGAGAAAATCGCCCCTACAGAGTTTGTGATGCGCGCCCTGGAGTGCGTGTACCACCTGAACTGCTTCTGTTGCTGCGTGTGCGACCGGCAGCTGAGGAAGGGCGATGAGTTTGTCCTGAAGGAAGGCCAGCTGCTGTGCAAGATCGACTACGAGAGGGAGAAGGACTTACTCAGCTCGGTTAGCCCCGATGACTCAGACTCAGGTGAGCGCTCTGCACCCTCTCACACAAGAGTGAGAACAACACCGGGGTGCCACCATCATATGGCACCCGCGTGTTGTATTCTGTATGCTCTGCTCCATCTCAGTGGGGGCCAACATAGACATGCACCATCATGTATCTAAACTGTGACTGATTTTAGTTAGTAATACTTAAAGAGGTGAGATATTTGTATTTCCCTAAGCTAGTTGTTCAATTGCTTAATATTTAAGATTATTCATAGATCTCACATTTATTTTTTCAGTTTATTTTTTTAAAATTAAAATGGTATCCATCCCTTTTTGATATGACTAATATTTAAAGGTGGGGTAGGTCATTTTGGGTTTCAGTGCGTTAGTATTTGGAAATATACAGCTGGAAAAAATCTGCCACTTCCTTACAGAGCCCCTCCTCCAACACACACGAACGCGCACATGACCGATGAGGGCACGAGATAAGTTTGTGCACAGATGGAAGGCTGACAGGCTAAAATGATTGGTTGTGCTTTTTACAGTACTACGGCTTCCACAGATTACATTTTTTTATGGATTTTTTGTCAAAGCACTTAAGATATTCATTGCTATCGGGATGTTAAGAGCATTCCATGGAATATAACAAAAAGTGTATCTCGAACCGGTTTCTCAAACTTACCTACCCCACCTTTAAAGAGCGACTTGCAGGTTAGAGACACCAGTGAATAAATGTGTAGGAAAATGATGAATACACTAGATTTTCCAAAAAATATACAGAAATATACACTACAGTGACATCTGGCGTCGTTTTAGTAAGACATTTTCACTTCCGCATAAAAAAGCCTCCGCACGTGACCCTCCCGCGTGTGACGTAACACGGGGGAGAGCGGCCGGTCTAACGTATGAATAAACATGGATCACAATGCTAGTTTTGACACAGAAGAGGTTGAAAATATATATTCGAATGCATATGATTATAATTATGAGCCTGCTAGGCGTCCAAGAGACCAGGAGCAGCCAAGGACTGAAAAAATAACGGCCATCGGAGAGAAATGGAGCTTTGGTGTCTGGAGAACCAGTGGAGAACAGAGCAGCTGTCTTGGTGAGTGAACGGCGTTAGCTACATTAATTTTAGCTAACGTCAGTCACATCACAACATTGTAAAGTTAGCAATCATATATCAGGCTATAACTAAAGTAGTATTGATAACAAAGTAACGTTACTGGCAGGACTGTTGATACTGATCCATAACAGAAACTAATGCNACTGCATTCGAATTTACACCACCGATCCAATGACGTAGGTCGGCAGGACAACCACACAGCAAAGCGGAAGGGAGCACAGAGCACACTACGTCTTACGGTGCCGTGTACCGGAGGGGAGAGAGAGCAGCGAAGGGGGGAGAGAGAGAGCAGCGAAGGGGGGGGGAGAGATGTAATACGGTTTCTTGATAAAGCTGTGGAGAGTATGTGCTGCAGGGAGGTGGATGCACAACGCACCCAGGAATGAACGCTAGCTTCGGTCCTTTTCCCGTGAGGGAAACTGTGGACTCGATGTCCTGACAGGCTTGAGCTTGTGCAACCTGCAAACACAAGCTCACCATGATTACAAATGGTGAAATGCAATGTAAAAGTACAGAAAAAATACCAGCTCACTGAATCACAACCGCTCAAACCAACTACAAACTACTACCGCGGATTGGGCAGAGAACAAGTCCGAGAAAGTTAACTCCCCCATGTGACGTAATATGACGCATTTGACGTATGACGTTAAAAAAAAGCAGTTTTTAGTAGCAGAGCTCAAAACGGCTCCGTTCCCTCTGAATTCCTTATGTCTCGTAAAACATATCAAATCCTGCATTAACATTTTTAATTGTAATTTTCAGGCAAGGTTAATCATAAATGTAGTAAAAAAAAAAACCTGCAAGTTGCTCTTTAAATGAGTTTTACATTATTTTTGATAATGATTTGGACTTTTTTTTTTAATCTTTCCATTTTTTATTTATCTTGTATTTAAAAATAAATTAAAAACAGATTTTAGATTTAATGAAGGCATGTTTCTTAGTTTTATATTATTTAAACTGCATATTAAAATAACTTTGTTCGTTAATAGTTATTTTGAGCAAAGTCCATGTGTTGACAAAAGAGGTCAATAAATAATAAGTTAAAAAGAGATCTCCCGTGCAGACCAGGCAGTCAAAACTTCTAAAACATGGCTCCATCTGCAGCTTTTCAATGGCAGATTTTGTAGGGGGAGCGTGGGTTTATGATACAGTAGGAAGTGGAAACAGGACAGAGCCGATCCACCCTGTATTAATGGCTCTCCATGCGTGGGCAGGATCTGGTGCTGGAAAGAATTAAATCACTGTATCGCGGTGAGTGACAGAGGGATTTGGGGCCTTTCTGCAGAAAGCCTGCGCCTCGGCTCTTATCAGCTCTAGTGTTCCTCGCCTATAGCCTCCACACACAATGAGGCATCTCGCCAAGCCTCACTGTTCACTACCATCTGGCTCACATTTAAACATGCACAAAAGCGGGGGGAATTTGTCAAATACATCTGTGCCTGTGTCAACTTTTGTCAACTTGTGGGAATATTTGCTCTGCGTCTTCTTCGTTATGTTGTGTCCCGGTGCATCGCAGGCATCTCTTTTGAGCATGTCTCCAGATTTCAAAATGTTGACATGAACAGTGGTTAACCCCGGCATGCCGCAGACGAAATGTAGGTTTTGGACGAGAAATGCAGATACTTATCAGAACCAGATAACCGGAGACACTGAGCCATCATGTGTGCCTCTCCTTACAGCCCCCAGACCCCAAAGGATCATTAGGATTCATCAACAACACTGCTGGGTTAGATTTTGAGACCCTTTTTTATGGATATTTGAATATTTTTGATGTGATGTTTACAGAACTTTGTGGCTTTTGTGGCAACTGACACAGTGATGCATTTGCCCACTACTAATGCGGAACTAAGTGATGTATTTCAAACTATATGTCACGTCACAAACAATTTAATTGGAATCAAAGATATTTAAGAATACTCCCATTTCTCAAGCTGCAGTGAGTAACAAGTAACATATTGTTTTCGTACTCTTTCGTACTCCTAATCAAAAGACAGAATCAGTGTATTCACTTAAGAATAACTCTTAAATTAATGAGTTGTTCTGGGAGAGCATTATATTTATTAGATGTAATAGCTTCAGTGAGGCAAGCTGACTTTAATGTATACAAATAAACTAACAGTAATTCTTTTAATAACAGAAATCCAACAACAACAAGTTATTACTATGTTTTAATGGCACGTTGTAGGATAGCGGCATAAAAATGACAAAGATTTAAGATTACTATTCTTTACTACCCAAAACTGTAATATCCTGCTGCTGACAGTACAAATCTAGCCATTGAAAGTTGTCATTATTTTAACGTCTGAAATATAATTTTTAAAAATGGGTTTTCTTGCTGTTTCATGGGAGATACATTTCCCACATGTACTAGCATTGCCTTTTCCATGTTGCACTTGATGTAGTATTCTTATCAGAGATTGATTTAGTGTAAATCAGACAAAGCTGAGGGCAATAAATTACACATGGCGCACAGTCCGGCTCAGTGACATATGTACATATTTCATTTGGCTCTCCAAGACTTCTGTAAGGTTAATCGTACATACAGCCTTTTCCGTTTTGTAATAAATTGATAACAAGTATCAAAAACACATGTGTCTCCTTTGATTATGCACTTCTGGTGTGTGAATCTCCCGAAATAGCATAAAGCGAGAATATATTTATTAGCAGACTGTCACTGACTGAAAGGGTGTAGTCGGTTCCAGCTCGTACTCATGACATGGAAAAATGACTCTCTCTGCAGAGAAAAGTGACGATGAGGAGTTGGACATCAAGCAGGAGAAAGGCATAGGAAGCCAGAGCAAGTCGGATGATGGGAAGGATCCCAGGAGGCCCAAAAGACCACGAACCATCCTGACCACTCAACAGAGACGGGCCTTCAAGGCTTCCTTCGAGGTGTCCTCAAAACCCTGCAGAAAGGTAAGAAAAAGCTCAAATAATCCCTTCAAGAAGATATAAAAAAAGGTCTGCATGGTCTGAATTTATGGTAATGGAGGTTTACTGTAGAGGCCGACCACGAGCCCTACAGTAGTTTCACAAATAAAATTCTCAAATTAAAAAAATCTCCCCCACCTCAGAGCTGCGCTTTGAAGTGGCGAGCAGCATTCTGTTCTGTGTTAGCCGAGGCAGGCTGGTGTAACGCAGACCGCCTGCACCAAATGTCATACTGAGATAGGAGAGCTGCCTCCAAAGCCCGGGCCCTGAAACAGGCACTGCACCCGGTCCAAGGCTTTGAAGAGGCAATAACCAAGAGGTCCATAAGACCACTGCATTCATTCAACCTTCAATGAAATCAAAGCAAATCAAAGAGGCTGATCGGGGAAATGTGGAATAGATGTTAAGGAGGCAAAGTATTTCAGTGTGTTGTGGAGGGGTTTGTTTTCTCGTGTGATGCTGGAAATCTTTTCTCTTGATGCTTTCAGGTGAGGGAGACGCTGGCTGCAGAGACAGGACTCAGCGTTCGGGTGGTGCAGGTGTGGTTTCAGAACCAGAGAGCTAAGGTGAGAGCTGCTAACACGGGAGGAATTAGATACAACAGCCTTGTTCCATCTCAGAGCCCAGCTAATAAATCACCACAACTATGTGTGTTAAACTTATCACTGCATTCCTTTTCAAATGTAAAAAGAGTTGCAAATCTCGCTCACTCGCATTAAATGTCTACGCCCTCCTCTTTTCAGATTATTATCTTGTGAAAACCTTTGATACTTGACAATGAAGTGCACTCAGATACAGATTTGGTACGGTTCATTTGAGGGTGAACAGAGAGGAGCATCCTTTTTAAATTAAAGAGCGCATGTTAGTTTTGGGGGTTCCTTACAATTCTAACTCCTCCGTTTCAGATGAAGAAGTTGGCCAGAAGACAGCAGCAACAACAAGAACAACAGAATTCGCAGAGACTTGGCCAAGGTACAACACTGTACTTACCCTGCACACACAACGGAGGCTCATTGTCTCAAATCTCCTTCTCTGAGAAACTTTTTTATCTTTTCACAAAGTCCCCCTTTTCTCAGTTTGTTTGATCATTGTAAAGAAGAAAGTGTATCTGTGCTCATTTTAAATCTGAGTTTGAGCACATTTTGGGATGTCACAAGTGGAAGCCAATGGTTGTCAAGTATGCAATGTGATGTGGAGACATTCATGGATTATGGCATTAATTATTTCTGCCCAGAAAGCTAATAGTTCTAGGTACACTTTTTCTTGTATCAATGCAATATATCATTTTAAATATTGACAGTTACAGTGCTTTTTCTGGTGACTGCTAAACAGCATTAACATGGAAAACACTGATAGCAACAATAAGAGCTTCTTCTATTCCTTGTGTTCTGTTGGGGTGTCGTCAAATGTGTTGTGGGAAAAGAGCGCTCCGAAATTGAATGATTACACTGAATGACACATTATAAATATGTCACTGTGTGTAAACAAGAACACTTTATATCAAAAACAAGTCATAAATTCTGTCCAGAAGCCAAAATAAATAAATGGCGGACGTCATTTTGCAAAGCCACTGCAAAGGAAAGCGCAGGGCGGGGGATGGGCTCCAGTGATGAAGCCACAAGAGTTTTGTGTCCTTCTCACAAGTCGGTTAGCCAAGAGCTGTGTTTGTTAAAGGAATTATGGGAGAAGCCACAGGAAGGACTACTGTAGGTTTCCATGGAAATACTAACAGGCAAGCAAGCCAGGTATTTGGAGGGTGTTATGGCTATCTCAGACCAGAAAAGAGCAAAACAGAAACTCAGATTTATGTGAATTTGAAGATATTTAATTCCCAGGCATGAAGAAAAACATGTCCAGGCTGAAAATGCTGTCCTCAAGTTTTCCCCCTGGTTTTTTTGCCCATGTGCGTAGCTGCATTTTATATTTGCAGACTCATCCAAGGTTCTTTTTCTAATATTTTCCCCATCTTTACCTTGCAGAGGTAATGTCCAATCGGATGGAGGGGATGATGAACTCCTTCACACCGCTGGCTCCGCAGCAGCAGCTGGTCGCCATGGATCAGAACGGTTACAGCACAGACCCGTTCCAACAGGGGCTCACCCCCCCCCAGATGCCCGGGGACCACATGAACCCATATGGTGAGCATCCAACCAACTCTAACCCCCCTCTACCAACAAAAAAAGAAAGAAACACCCACTCCTGCTCTAAAAATCACGCACATGCCTGTCCCTTGATCAACCTCATAGCTCCCCAGTGTGGGACATGTGTTCAGGCCGCAGCTCCCCTGATTTAAGCCGCTCACAGAGCCGTACGAGCAGCTTCTCCTCCCACATGAGATAACACAAGCATACTCATAAGCTAGTGGGTTTTGAAGTTCATTTTCCAATATGTTTAATATGGTTTTAACTCCCTGCCTCCACTTCTGAGACATGCCCTGTTACTGCTGATGTTTTCCAATGGTGGTAAAAACATGTGGTCAGTGTGGACAGCTTGAGATAAAGTGCAATCCAGATGATGATTAAGGGTTGTGTGAGCTAATGGGACAACAACAAGTCTCTGATTTCCGTGTAATAATTAAAATGCAAAAGAGGCGAGGGAGAATCAGTCAATCGAAGTGTTAGTCCACAGGATGTAACTGGAATAACACATTTCTGAGCGATGTCCTCAACAAGCCCCAGAGGGACCATTTCCTGAAGTTCATAACTTCCTTATAATTTGCCTCCATTTAGTTCATCTCGGTAGTAAGAGCCCAAATCCCCAGTCTCATCACTGCTTTGGTTTGGGGAAAAGAACAATATTGGCAAGGCATTAAAAGATATGTCTCAAAACACTGTCCCCATTTTGTGCACACTATCATTAAGATCCAGAGTGTAATAAAGTTAACTATTCCCTCCAGAGAAATAACATGTTGAGGTTTTATGAAAGGCAGAAGCAGTTGCTATTAACCAGATCTTTTAGGAGGATGCCCCTTGTTTACATGCGCCCTCATAGACCGCAATTGTCCCATCGAGGGCAGCAAAAAGTGAGCTTTGATATCGAACAAAACCGCACTCCAAATTGTGATGACACACAACAGCCATTTCTCAAAGTGACTATTAGTAATTATAATTTCCCAACGCTGCTATAAATCTGAAATACGAGGTTGCATTGATTTTCCAGTGAGAGCGGGGTGTTGTTGTGTTTCTTTGAATGACGCCTCTGCCACCAGCCTGACAGCTATCTGTGTGTGTCCGCAGGTAACGATTCTGCATTCCATGACATAGACAGCGACACGTCTTTAACCAGCCTCAGTGACTGCTTCATGGCCTCGTCGGACGTCAACTCCATGCAGGCCCGCGCGGGGAACCCCATCGACCGCCTCTACTCCATGCAGAACTCTTACTTTGCGTCATGAAATAGAAGAGTGAAACCCATCAGCACAGAATAAACTGCCCATCTCAACCCTGAAGCGTGATGGCCAGGAGTTTCTACACCAACACGGACACGACAGAAAAAACCCTGCAGTAGCTCCTGGTTATGTGCTGAAGCTTACTCAAAGATAGTAAAACCACTTGTTGTAGGACGGTGACGATTCCTGGGGGGAAAAGACTAAAAATATTGTTAGATTATTCGGTAGGAGTGCTTATCTTTCACAGGAGGTCTTTTCTTTGTTCACTTAAAGAAAACAAGTAGATATTGAAGCCACTGATTACACACTCTCAATACCAAATCACACAGTGAATTTATACAGTGCATGATCAGTTGTAAACTAAATCTTTTTGTAAGCCCCCGGTAAAGATGTGGTATTTGGACTGTTTCTTCTTTACACTACATGGATTCCCATGTTCACTGTTAGCATTTTGATCACTTTCCATAGGCTTAGATATTGTGTTAATAGTAAATAGGTGCAGCATGTCTGCAAGAGTGACTGTACATTTGTGTATGTATGAGAGTTTGTGGAGAGGCAGAATTGTTTAGGAGAAAAAAGGTGGAGAATTGGTTGGACATGTAGGATCAGTGAAGTGTAAATACTTTCCCCAGGCAAATTGGATGTGCATGTTACAAAATGGAAAGCATTCTATTTATTTAACTATAACAGGCTCTTGAAGGTGCATATTAAAACTGAAAAGCTTTATTTAAAAAGGAGAGCATTTTTTTGTTGAGCAATTAGTGAGATCATGAGTGTTACAACTCATCTGTATGCCTTTTTAATATGAAGATTAACCCTTTTGTTTTGTTTTTTCTTCAGCCAAGCTGTAAATGAGCAATGTTGCTATTTATTTCGTACAGACCATAAACCTTTTGTTGTCACTGTCATATGTGCATTCTCAAAATGTTAAAGTTGCTAATTGACCAAAGTTGACTGGTTTGATGAATAAACAATGTCTTTCTCCTGATAACATTAAATATGGCATTGAGTGGTTCATTCATCATTCATATGGGAACATTTGGAACTCATAAATATCACCTGCTTACATGTATTCTCAAATCAATGCTTATGGATTTGTTTGCCATTCTTACAACATGGCTTTAGGGATTACAATGTCAGTCTGTGGGTCAGTATACTATTGGATGGATTACTATGAAATGAAGGAACAGACATTCATGGTGCCAAGAGAATGGGCAACAGCACAACACTAAACGCTGTGCCATGTGTTTAGCGCTATTGTACCTCAATTGATTCATACTAATATATACAAATACTAATATTTATGTTTCTCAAAAGAGTTTTAAATATGAAACTGATCTAAATAGCTATGAGAGGTATCATGACCAATAAACATTATATTCGGAGCAATAAACCTTTTTTTTTATCATTTTCAAAGTCAAAAGTACAAGACTAAGTACATAATTATTTTAAGAGTCAACTTATCTACCTCGTAAACCATTTAAATGGCACTCACCACCTCTGGGAAGTCCAAGAAAAAGGTTTAAACTAACATAGTCAATCGGAAATGAAGACAGATTCAGCAATTGCATGGCTAAATGTTTTACAACCATATTTGTGAAATATAAGACAAAGTTTCCAACTGGCTGCCGTGTTTGTTTGGTTTACATTTCCCGGGGCAGATTATGCAAAACACATACCTTTAGTAACCTTTAACAGTGCAGCAAACAATTCCATATCAAGCACCGCCAACTACAGACTATGCTGTTACACTTAAAGGTAGGTTAGGTATGTAAGAATGGAGAAACCAGCTCGAGTGCGCTAGAATTTGAAACTACGCAGCCGAAAAAAAATCTGCCCCTTCCTTCAGACTTCCTTACAGAGCCCCTCCTCCAACACACACGAACGCGCACACGAGATAATGTTGTGCACGAGATGGAAGGCTCACAGGCAGGTAGGCCATCCAATTATTTTTATTTTGAAATGGAACGAAACCACGGCAGACACCACTACATTTATTTTAGTTACTTTGCAGATTCTGATTAATGATGTGAAATATAAACAACCCTTAAATCAGACTTTAGTTACACCTGAGTAAAATTCAGGGAAGGTGATTGTCAAGTGCCAACAATCAGGCGAGATATTTGATAGTTGGTGCTTGAGAAGACTAAACATGTATCTGCAGATCCCTACAAAGTATATTCATTACTCGTTATTCTCTACTAATAGTTCATTAAAGACTGTATATAATGGCTATTTTGCAGATCCCTTTCAAGATTTTAAGTACTTTGTCAGGCTTAATATTTATCTGTAGATAGATACCCCCAAAGCTTTTTTCTTATTTGAAAGAAGACCTTAACCTAAAGTATCTAATTGGTTCCTCAACAGTTCATTACAAGACATGTATCAATTATGTGTGTGTATACCCTCCACCAATAAAACTGTCATATTCATGCAAAGTTCTTTATTACTCTTTCGTACATCATAAAGAGTATAATTAATATGTATAATATCAGTTAAAATAAGTGCTTCAACATAAGTTAACATTGCTGGAAAGTTAATATATTGACGTTAAGCATTTGTCAGGCTTAATATTTATCTGTAGATACCCCAAAGCTTTTTCTTATTTAAAAGAAGACCTTAAAAAAAGTATTATTTAATGTTTGAATAAAGGTTAAATTCGTTTTTCTGTTTGCACAACTTCCTATTAATATATTTGTACATCCTGCACAAACTGTTTTATTGTAGAGATCACTTTAGTATCTTTTTTTTATATTCTATATTTCTAATCACAGACTTTCTTATCCCTCCTCTTATGATAAGTACGTTGCTTTTATATTTTTCATCATTAATATAACACATTAAAACGAATAATTCAATAACATGCTTTAACCACTAAGGCGGTGCAGCACAAGGTACATACAGCCATAATTAACTTTTATTATTGTGTAGGACATTATGCATGTATCGTAACATCTGAAGATTGTGTTAGTTTTAATCATGTTTCACAGTAATCTTGACAACATATTCGGCTTATATTTATTTCAGCTCAGTATTTAGAATTCTTATATCAAAGGAATGAGAAAAGTCAAGCAATATATTTTAAAAAACTAGTCCTTTTTAGCTGTGCTGATGGTGTAAATATAACATCTACAAATTGGATCAAATATAAAATGGTCAGCCAAATTAGATGTTGATACTGCAAGGAGACGTACTTGTGTGAAGGAGAAATGAATGATCATTGTTTATTGCTCGATATATTTATGGATTCACATCACATATTCATGTTTCAGTGGCATTTCTTCCAGTTTGTCTGGAAGTCTTCTAATCAGGGCTCTGATATATAGGAGAACTTACGTCATGAATGTTCATTATTAATGCAGCCAAACCATATACCAATGCCGTTAGTGATGACTTCGCAAAGGAAATTACGAAAAGCAAGCCACACTCGGAATAAAGTATTATTTGCTTTTTTTAAAACGTTTTCGGATTTCATATTGCATAAACACCATATCCCAACGTGCATTGCGGCATAAACAATCCAATCACCGAGCTTAAACCATAAGCTAGCTGGAGGATCTTGGTAATCAGTTCAGTGGTTGTGTTATCTCGTTTCGGGTTATTTTATTTTCTGAAATTCAGTTGCTGACGGACGCATTCGCCATAGAATTCTATTCTATTCGTATATGGCTCTGGAAAGAAGGACAAAAGAAGCCAGAGGATTATGGAATCAAACAAGATAATAAAAACATGTGAGGGATAATTGGTATTGTTGATTAAAGAACAGTGCGTGTATTAGACAGAAAATAACATATTAGAAGAAAAGAGAAGATTTTTGAGAGAGAAAGTGTACAGATTTCAGTATTTTGAGGCTGCTGGGTAAGGATAGGCATGTG
>NW_011350953.1:180414-181039 GCF_000735185.1 Notothenia coriiceps | reverse complement strand
TTAGTGAATTAAACTTTGTTCCCTTTATAGTCTGTGTCCAATATTGTGTATTTGTATATATTGTATATATTGTATATATCCTATATATATGCTAAGGTCCAGCTGCTGACACGATAGCAGTCATTTAGTGCGCATATGTGTAATTAAACCCATCAAAATCTCCCTCCAGCCAGGTACCCAAAGTTGGCAACCCTGTGTAATGCTATTGTCAAGGAATGGATACACACTAGATATTTAAGAAAGACACATTTGAAATTAATTTGTTTTAATCTCATAATGTGAGTAACAGGGTTGCGTTTGTATGAGTGCCACACTCCTTCAAGAGTGACAAGATTGGAAATATTACAAATAAAAGAGAGGACTTAGTTTTGGTCTACCCATGGTAGTAGCACATGGCTTGCTGAGGTCCTTTCCACTGTGTCATGTGACAAACAGTTTTTTCACCTCCTCTACCAAGCTAAAAAGGTTTCGATAACAGGGTTGCACGCATGTTGAGGGACACACCTTCTGTGCAAGATTACTTTTATTTAAAATGTGTTAATGATTTAACAAATTGATTTTACCATTACAAGAGACATATATCAATAGAATAATACCAACAAAAGTAAATAAAAACCCTATTTGA
>NW_011350953.1:145760-180188 GCF_000735185.1 Notothenia coriiceps | reverse complement strand
TAGTGCAGGCACGAAACATACTACCAATAGAAATACATTGCTTTTTTTTTTTAATCGTTCTGTGTGACACGAAAAAAAGGGGAAAATCGTGTTGGTGAACACGAATCAATAGATTAAATGTCGTGACTATACTGTAACACGAAATGCCGTGAGACTTGGTTGACATTATAGCATGTTAGCACTGTTGTTTTTAGCCTTGAGCTGCAAGTTCATTTAGCCTTACATAACCATGAGCATGCAGCACATTTTGTAAATACAACAGTTGAACTCATAATAATTCAAAACTTGTAACAGTTCCAAGGAATGACTAGTGTGTAAGAGAACACCAAGGCAGAAACATGTACATGTAGTGAGGGTGAAGTCGGGGAGAAGTTCAGGTGACAGACCAATACAGCTGCACGACTACAGAGCAAACCCCACCTACAACCCGAGGGCCTGTCGGGCGGCTGCTTGGAAGTACCATCTGGGTGCTCCTTCATCTCTCTGACAGCTCCTAAATGTGACCAGGCAAGCTTCCACCCACTGTCTGCGTAGTCACATGCCCATGCAGATAAACAGTACATTTATGAAGTTCTGTTACCATGACTCACTATAGTCCTAATGTCAGTCTCATCGAAGGGTTTAATAACCTTGGCTGCGCAGAAGGAGCGCATTAAATTGTCATATCTGTGAGCGCAGTCTGGGACATACAGTATATCTCTGCTATCAAGTCTTCAATCTGACAGCCAGGTGTTGGACTTGTTGGCAATGTTACACTGCCATTTATCTTAACTTGTCACACCAGTAGGCGAATATCCCCTGAAACACTGTGCAGTGACATCATTTTAGTCTGGAAGACAATTGGATACGATTTTTTTGAGTGTGCAAAATAATAAAAAAAATTGATCAAACCCAACAATAATAAAAAAGTGCTTGCGACTGTTATTACCTTGCCCTCATTATCTCATGTCACCTCGTAGGAGATGTAAGAAGAGCATTTCATGGTGAACACTCACTATCTGTCTGCCTGCTGTGTGCATATGTGTGTAACTTTAATTCAGACTTATGTGGACAATGAATGGTTTTGCACCAGGTTTCTAGTATACATGTGGATTAAAGTTAGTTGAGTAAACAGACATGACAAAGGCTCCCATTTACAGTAAACATGGATGGGGCTGCTCCACACACATTGTGTTTGCACGGAATAGACAGTACAATTGGTTTGAACCCCTCCCTTTTCAGTGCAAGCCAGGTGAGCTTACAGAGAGGTGTTTAGGTTTATACGAGGACAGAAGGTGCTGCTGCTGACATCGTAGTGGAAATGTGATAATTATACTGAAAACTATAAATCCTCTCATATGATGAGTTTGCGAAAATATATATAATTTTTTTACATACAAATTTCAGTTCTAAACAGAAAAACCCATGATTGCCTGAGTTGTTTATACAGTACATATGGTGTTGTTTGTAATACAATAGGTAAAGTAAATATAAGTGTGTAGTCACCCAGTTGAGATAACATGAAATTGTCCAGGATAAAAAATCAAGATGATCTTCATTAGTGAAAGGAGAAACAGGGAAGATGGTATATCAAGTCTGACAACACAGTTATTTTTATAATAATGTTTTGATCACCACCATGGAAACCTAACTCTAAAAGTAATAAGAGTGGCACTGAGAGGGCACAGACCTCAGCGAAGGCCTTCCCATAAATGAAAAATGTGTCACATAAGTTTCATGAAAACTTTATTGGTAGTTTTAGAGTTGTTAACAAAGTAGTAACAAAGAGAAAAACAAACCAAGGTTATAACTTATAAGTTAAACTAAGTTGTATAATTATAAAAATGTCTGATAAGATTAAAAAAAACATCATATACAGTATCATTAATCACGCTTGGACATGTTGGAAAAAACACTTACCTTCCCCACCAGAAGTGCCGTCAACATAACATTAGTTCCAAACATGGAGCTATTGAATTATCTATAATATATATTTGATTTCTGTGTACATACATGTTCCCAACATATCCAGGCTTTGACTCGACTCAGGCTCTTACACAGCATCACATGGAGTAGACATTGTAAAAGATAATTTTCCTGGATGCATTTTACTCACCATTTGTACCACACTCTACGCCTGTGTGCCCTCCCTGACTTTTTCTCACCTCCTGTCCACTTTTTCTGATCAAAACCTTAAATTTGCCAAACTAAAAGGAGCCAATAAGTGAATATGTCACTGCTTGTTCTCTGGCACTTGGATGTGGATCGGCCAAAGACGACACTTAGAGGTTGAGGTAAGTGTGGCCTCGGTAGGAAAACAGTCGTGCCGAAACCCGAGCTGCAGACACACACACACACAAATTCACAGCGAGTTAAGAGTCGACCTTCAGTAAACTGTTCACACATTTACTCTTCTGCCATTCTGGCACCGCATAGGAAATGAGTCTAGTGACAATATTTTCATTAGATAACCAAAATCCTGAAATGTTCCACCTGAGACACAATTGGAGGTTTGTGATTCATTTTCTCTCTTAACTGTTCGCTTCTCCTGCCCTGCCCATGAAAAACATAGGGAGCCTGATTTGTTATTCGGGGTAATTTAAGCAAAATTCTCACCAGACACCCCATAAAAGCACAGCATGACCTAAACGAATAATCTTAGTACCTCAGTAGCAGAGGAGAAAGCAACATCACTCCACACTAAATCAATCAGGGAGTGACTCATTAAGAGACACGCTTTTATTTTGAAATACCCATTGTTTTGAATTTACTGTTCATGTAATTGCCTATCCCAATTGTCATTTCTCAACATCACATTTATAACAGACCAATCTTACATTTTTTAACAAACCAAGCCCAATTAATTGCTGCTTTGGAAGGGCCAAAGACACTCAGACGTATGTGGGTTCAGTACAGTCTAGATTTCTTCTCATGATTTCACAGAGTTCACAGGAGTTCACAGCTAGTCCCCAGTGGCAGCGGGGGGAGCGTTTTGGGTGTTTTCGTTGGGCATTTTCCATGGTGTGTGGTTAATTGTTAAGGGAGACTTTTAACCAACGTCTGACACATATTCTTTGAGCCTTGAGGGCTTGTGCATAATCAAATGACAGACTATGCTGCGGTTTCGACCATAGAGAGGGTTCGCGGCCAAATATCCAAGCATGTCCTCACAGCAGTGCGCTGCTTTATTGTGTCAGTCAGCAGTACAAAACACGGCTGCCATGGTATGAGGCATTGTTTGTCCAACATAGATGTAGTAACAGTGGTTTACTGTTACATTATTGATCCCACAGAAGGAAACTATTTTCATGAAATACCACAATTGATACAGACTTTTAGACACTGCTTATAGAGTGGAATAGTAACAAACAAAATCTTGTAATTCATAAAAATGCAAAGAAAAGCCAAAATCAAGGAATTTATCAGATCCAATATATGTATTCCAGTGACCATTTGAACCTCTCCGTATATTTTCTTTTGGTACATGCGTAAACATATTGCAACAGTTTCTTCCACCTCCTACCTCTGTTCCCGTGCTGAGAAAAAGATGGTATGGGATTCACCTCTCAGTGCCCAGGGGGTGCAGATAGAGCCCTGGATAGGGCTCAGTAATCCCAACCACTATTGGAACCCATCTGTTTTGGTTTTCATTTTTCTGCATTATTAGTGCTTATTGGTACATGGTCTAGGAATGCAGCCAGGGTGTTTGAAGTCAAGAAGGAAGGTGATGCCAGGGGCATTAGTCGAAGGAATGATGACCTTAAGGTCTAACACAAGCCAGCACTCCTAACCTCCAGGAGCCTCTCCCTTGATGTTGGAATCCAAGTCCTGCACTCTCTACCTAAGACGCCGTGGACTTTGAATTTGCCATTTCATCTGGCAATTGAGCAATGTGATGATATGTTATCATATGTAGGTATACCAGTGTGCTACAAACTAAACATTTCAAGTCTAATAATCAAATCAAAGATGAAAATAATTACACACGTGTATAATATTTTTTACCAAGAAAAATTGGGAAAATTCCCTTTTTTCTGCTATAAATTCCTAAAATAAAACAACGTTATGTTTCGTTGGTTTGATATGTTTTAGCAAACACTACTTGCTTCCTCCCATTTCCACTAAAATACGACGTGGTAAAATTGTATGTAGCATTGAATTCAATAAAATATCCAAGCAGCTCTGTTCGGCTTTATTTTTCAGCACAGCAATCATTTAGCTAAATGCTAAATATTAGCATGCTAACATGCTGATGTTTAGTTATACTGTTCCCCATGATGACCATAGTTAAGCTTGTTAGCATGCTAATGTTTGTAAATTAGCATCCAACATAATGCACAACTGAAGCTAATGGGAGAGTTTTGCATGGGTAAATTCTGATCGGAGGATTGCGCTATTAATGTTGATTTAATTTTGCATCACTCAGTCTGAGGGGGGCAAGAGGGTTGGTGCTAATGACTAGCCATCCCATATTTATGGAGAAATTACATTCAAAACCACAAATGTGAACTTTATGGCAGCGGTGGAGGAAAAGTCGGGGGATAAATTATCTGGGAACTATTAATGTCTGTTGGAAGCTTTATGGAAATCCATCCCATATTTCTTAAGATATTTCAGTGTGGACTAAAGTTGTGGTCTGACATAGCCTACTGACATACATGTCATCCAAGTATGGCTTAAAAAACATGGAAAACAAAAACGTAAATATGGTGTTTATTTGATCAGTCCTTGGTTCAGTATTTTAGCAAACAGCAAAGTGATATTAGATCCTATAAAGCTCTCAAAAAATTGAGTTCAAGCACACATCCTGCCCCTATAACCAGTATATCAGCTCCAGGTTGGCAATGGTGTAATACTGCGTAGTTAAATTAATCATGTATGCTCACATGTAATTCCTCTTGGAAAAGGGACTCAATGACAGCATAGAGCAATCAGAACATATAAAGGGTGATTTGTAATTAGTACTGACATGTGTACACTTCATGACATGCACAGTAACCTGATACCTGCTGGCTTAAAACTACTCCTTGACTTAAGTTACCTTCTGGCAAATTAACAACACCAACTTGTATTCATCAGTGTGTAGCATTGGTGTGCAAATGTCAAACCAGAGGAAATAATTCAATCAGTCACTGAGGCAGATAAAAGCAGTAATCATATTAACCACAAGAGCTGTACGAGAGTGCGCAATGCAGTTCAGGATACCCAGCAATTTAATCGTGTCAATAAAGATCCCCATTTATGTTACACTCCTCTCTCCCCAAAACATTTTTGCATGTAAAAGAGAATTTTATCAGTATAATCTGAAAGCTTGTTTGAATTCACAGTAACTCCTTCTTTCTGTTTCTGGATTAACTTGAAGAGGAGAGGAGGCAGTCTGTTCTGGCTCACACATGGCTTAAAAACATTAGCTCTGGTTGTGGGACACGGTGCAGGACAAGGTGAGCCCTGAGCTGTACATTTAAGCCCTGGATGTTTCGACAGAACTCACCTGTGAGGCTATAAATCACCGGCAGTGTATGCTGAGGGTTCAGTGTGGACAGTAAATCTGAAAGTCAACAGCCAGTGAGGGCTTAACCAAACTGCTAGGAATTCTGTATTTGCCACATTTCCTGTCATGTATGCCCTATTTATTATATTCCTCTAATGACTCAAATGAGAGACTTTCTGGAGGCCATTAACGACTTACAAGACATTTGCTCTGAAAATAAAGCTTGACCTTCAGCTTGCAATTTATAAATGAAGTCTATACTTTTTCTTTGTTCATATAAATTAGATCCAATCTAGTGATTCCCAATCCCAGCGATCTTTATAAAACTGTAAATCAGTATCTAGTGAGTGCTATTGCACAGAGATCATCTAATGACCGCTGGGCCACATTTGACCTCCTGCATGACCCGTTCTAACTTGATAATCAGTGTTTTCAGAAGACAGCGGTCTGTGCTACTCTGCCCTATTGTGACCTTTTTTATTGTAGCAAGAACCAACATGATTACCAGTTCATCACGACAATTATAATCCATAATGTTACATATGAATATCATTTGTCAGTTGTGTCGTTCTGTCCAATCCCCCCCAAGAGACATGGAGCTCCCTTAATAGAGCTTTGATTTGGAGTGCATTGATTAGCCTCGTGCTCTCCTCCAGTTAACAGCAGGCAATCATCCTTTGTCCAACAGACCGGCCTTTTGGTGTGGTTTTGACAGTTTTATTATAAGGACTAAAACGACCCAAATAAACCTGCAGATGAACAGCCTCCTCTGGCTAGCTTTTCAAAAGGTTAGTAAATTTCACCATATGGATTTTTTGGTGTCTCTCCCAAATGTCACAGCTTAATTATTAACTGTGGGGCCATTTTGGAGAGAGATTTGCACTTTTACAATATTGTTGTGCATGGTGAGGTTAAGTGTTGAAAGTGCAAGGAAGGCCATTGTCCCTGCTCTGTGTTTAATGAAGATGGATTTAGAGATGAATTGTAGGGTGTAATAAACACAGCGTGACCTTTAAGGCCTAGCCACCAGTAGAAGAACTCACTGACGGTTTGAACAGATAAATAAAATGCAAACAGGTTTTCACTGATTGTGAATTTAAGTGGAATGGAGCTACGATATATCTTACAAGCAATAGATATTTTGTTATTGTTGTCATTAAACGCTCTATTGTAATTGTACAGAGAGAGTAATGTTTTTCTTCTCTTTGATAGATCTATGAGCTCTAACTCAAGATTACAACCAGTCACGAACACCAAAGGTCGTGACCTCCCAGTGTGGCCGTTATGAGTAAATATTGATTACACTACAGTCAGTCAGCTAAGTGGAGCCACCAGAGCTGAACACAGCCGTGTACTGTGGAGTTTTTTGAAAGGAGTAATATCTGGCCTAATCCCAGCTTCAGCTCTGCCCTCGCCACAGCCGGTGCACTCCTCTCTGCTGTGCATATCAGCATGTGCGTCTCTGCGCTGGGCTCGGGTTTCTCAGAGCTCCTGCTTGGTGCAGCCAGACGTTGGCTGTGGCGCGTCTGAATAGGCTTCTGAATCTCCGGGTCCTCGTGTCTTGGGCTTCCTCCGGGCTTCCTCCGGGCACCGACTAGCTGACTCCCATGATGGTATGGCAGTATCTGACTTCACATGTTCCTCGCCCCCACCTTCATACATGTCATCAGACCAACGGTGCCCGCCTCAACGAAGCCTCTCTGTTGACTTCCTCTGCTGACAAGCGAGACGTGACCAGCTCTATGGCGTTGAGCGCTAACCACTGAGCAGGGCATTATAATAGAATAAGTACAACTCTGTTATGAAATACTTTCATTGCCAAATTCATAGCTTAATACTGTGGCTTTCTGAAAAAAAAAAGCCCTTTTTGAAAGTGAGTAGGCCTACTGTTGTTTGATTTATATGCATATGAGCATGAATCATTTGTTGAGCATGTTTAAAATAATATTTCAACATACTTAGAAATAGTCTTGTTTTGGTACACGTCAAGAGTTAAACAAGAAGATTACAACGTTTCTTAAAGGTAAATAAAAGGTAATCGCCAACAACCAGTTAGCATAGCTTAGCATAAATACTGAAAACAAAGGGAAAGAGTTAGCCTTGTTTTTTCCAAAGGTACTAAAATCCTCTTTCCAGTGCATCTAAATATTACGTTTTAAAGCAATATTTCTAGTTTAATCTGCAGTGTAATCTTTGCAGTGGCCTTAAAGTTAACGAACACACGTGAGTAGTATCAATCTACGGCAACTAACTCTCTGAAAGAAAGTGAATAAGCTTTACCTCAAAATGACAGAATATTGCTTTAAGTTGTTGTTCTGTATGTCTGTAAATGTTGATAAAATGGTTTCATTATTTCATAACTCCAGACTCAAAAAGAGCATTTTGAGCCATGCAGCAGTGGTGTCAGGCGTCAGATTGAAGGATTGACCCTGATTTTCTTCTTCGGCTGTTTTGGAACTGGAGGCTCAGGAGGAGGCAGCAAGCCCTGACAGAGAGCTGCCATTGTACACAGCAGAAACCTACCCACAAACCCTTGCCTGTGGCTTGCCCTTTGAAGGTGTACGTGTCTCTTCTTGACGTTTTCTCGTCAACTTGCCTTGGGTTCATTGGATTCCATCCTCTCGGTCCACACTTTGTGTTCAAACTGTCTCGCATGATGCAGGAGATAATAGATATACACCACTTCAATGTCATTCAAGGGAGGTGCAAAGTGATTCATCTTCAAAGACAATATGAACCATTCCAAAAAGAAACGTATGAGTCTGGCTTCCCCTCATTCTGGTATGACGTCTTGAGGTGAGCCTATGATTTACAATTCACACGGATATTATTTATTTTAACACTGCAAGGCACTTGTGAGTTTTATTTATTCCAATTTGCAGAATAGCACAACAGCCTTTTACATTCTCTTTTCTATGCTGCATGTTTGAGCAAACAGAAACAAACCAGAGCTGACGGGAAACATGGCATATTTGTGTCACTCCAGCAATTGGAACAGAACAACATTAATAGACCATGCGGGTTGTAATACAATTAAAACATAAATATGCAAAGTACACGTGGGGTGCCGCTGAAGTGGCTGCATCTGCAGAGACAGGTGCCAGCCATCTTTAGTGTGCACGACAAAGATCCTCCAGCAAATGGCATCACAGTGATCAAACCGGATTAATACATGATGCCTGGGAGCTTGAATTTCAGCATGACTCCTGCAGAAAACAATCCAAAACAGTAAATGATCTCAGCAGGAGGAGCCCCGGTCTATAACAATAAAGTAATCTGAGCGGATTTGTTGGAGTGCTTACGTATCTAGATCAGTAAGAATGTTGTAAACTGTCAAAACTAAGCCACGTTTTTACGAGGGGTTCCTAATTCGTATTGTAGAATTGGACACCGAAAACATTGTCCTTAATTGTCTTCTTACGAATCTAATCAGTTAATGATTATTGTCTGTTATATTTTTTATGAAAGGAGGTGCGAAAAACATTCTGCATGTCTGAACAGAAAGCTTTGTGTTTTCTCCGAGGCAACTGAAAGCTAGCCTGTTCCAGATCGTGATAGCTGACAGAGTCCTGTCTGTTGAACTGATTCTGGCCTTCTGACATGTCTTCTTGCGAGGCTTTTACTCTCTCTTTCATCAGTCTCATTCTTGGCAGTTCCTGGGTTCAATTTGGCTGATTGAGCGGACAGTTCCAATTGCCGCTTTGCAATTTCGTCAGCTGTACACAAATTGTCAGTCAAGAAGTGACTGTTCAATAATGTAGCTTTAAAGCCAATGCCCAAAGACCTGTATACCATTACAGGGCCATTACCAGTGAAATCCTTGTCTGGACAAGTGGAGGGAAACTAATGTGTTACTGTGACGAAGGGTTCTCATTGCGAGGGTTGCAACAGGGGAGATAGGATCAATTGCAAATTAAGATAGCGGCTATGAGGTTAGCGCATGTGTAGCTACGGCCTGAATTCTCATCATAAAAACAATTGAAATGTTTTAGGTGTGATGCAATTGGTTAATAAATGTAATCTGAAATGCTGCAGTAGTTTAACCAGTATTGTGTCAACAGCTGTATTATTGCTCAAGTCTTACATAAGTGAGCTGCAGAAACCTCTACAATGCTAATGAACATGATGCATAGGTCTGATTTAAATTCTTTCAATTTCTTGATGAAAATGTTTGAGAATAAAGATTTAAACAGTAGCAACAATCAGCCTTGTGTTGACAGCTTCTAGCTTTGAGCTTAACTAGGAATTACATGTTAACCAAACGAAAGGTTAAATTACTGCAGGATTCTTGTAATATACGTATGACAAATTGGGGTAAACTTGGTAGGATTCACTGTGTTGCGTATTGTACATTGGACCGTTTTTCATCATAAAAATTAGCCGTCTAGACAACTTCATTGTAGGCACTGTTTCTTACAAACCTAATTCTTAACTTCCACATCTGTCTTTATTTTTCAATGGGGTTTTTAACTGTCTATCACAATGTGGTTTGCCAAAATGTGCTGGGTGTTTCTCAATATACCCACACAAATCTTTCCAACTCCAATGATACATTTTTTTTTTTTATGAGGTTAACCATATGTACTTGTGTAGTCTTTCTTCGAGATATTTTTTCACTCAATATTTATACACAAATATGTTTCCTTTCTTTTAGTGAAACCAGTGATCATCAGCTAATAATGTGATTACTTTAAAGCTTATTTGCTGTTTTCTCTCTGGCACAATCAAAGTTGATCAAAATGAACACCATGGGCTAAGAAATGTCTTCAAGTTAAGTGACCATGACATTAAAGTGTGTAAGCATTCAGTCCTCTGTTGAGTAAAGCAACAATATTTTTTCGGTTGCAGGGGGGGGGGGTTGTGTCTTGAATTAATTAAGCTGAGGAACTCCCAGTTTGGGGAGCTTAGCATGTGCAGGGTGATGTTTTCTTCTGAGTCTTTTCCACAGGGATAGGTTTGCACTCATCTTTGATAGTTAACCCCGTGTGACCCTCCCTTAGAGCCAGTCCCACTCCCACCTCACTGCTCCTGCTTCTCATTAGAGCCTGTCCACTAGTCTGACTTGGGTCTAAATAGGCCGCCACCCAGGCCACTGACGCACTGCGCCTCCAAAAAAAAAAGAAAAACGTATAAAATACTTTGTGTGTGTATGTGTGCTGTCTGCCTGTTGGAGTATCCGGGCAAGTTTATCAGTGAAGAAGATGTCAGCGTTTAAATCAGATTAAAAAATAAATCTCAATTTACTGACAGATTAAAATGCCTGCTTGCATATTTTACTGAAATTACAATTCCACTAATTAAACAGTTTGGCATGTGGCAACATTACAGTGAGGAAATATTTGACTGGTTTCTTAAAAAAATATCCATTTGTTAATTCAATTGACCAAGCAGAGCAGCAATGAATTGATTCGAAAGGCTGAAATTGTCTACATTATATTAAATACACATTGTCTTTATATTAAAATATATGCTTTTGGTGACGGCATACAAAGATGTTGCTGGTGATTTCAACTCATATTAAAAACATGCAAATAAGGTCATCTAAAATACATAAGAATATTTATTTAAGAAACAATCTATAAGCTGTTCACACATCAGATAAGCTGTTTTGATGAATATTTTCTACTGCCGAGGCGACAGGGTTGAAATTGCAGCTGAGTCATTACCCTGTATCATTGCTATCTCAGTGTATGATGAGACATGAATTTGTCTGACCTCCCTGGGGCAGCACAAAGGACTGAATTCAAAGCGGGGCACCCAGGGGCCAAGCTGGCGGCAAGCCCAGCTGAGGAGCACCAGCCAGCCACCACCTGCATACTGCTGCTCGCCCAGTCTCCCTGGATATGAACCCCCACCCCCCATCTCCACTTCAACCACCACCCCCGCTCTGACAAGCCTCATCTGTATCCCAGTCATATCCTACTCCCACTCCTAATATCTGCCCAGTCCATCTGATCTGTCCATCAGGCAGCCTAAAGTCTGTGTGACGGCAACACTATGGCCTCAGCTGTGGACTCTCCTTTCATCGTGTCACCGAGCTGCTGCCAAGCTGATTTTCAGATGCAGCAGTGACAATGATTGGTTCAATCTTTTATCTCTCCTTAGATTGTGATTTAAACAGGTTTTTCTAGCAAGGCCCATTTGAATGTCCCCTAGACAAAAATTAATATTTGCTGTCTAATTTTGTTGTTGGGTTTTTAATTTTCTTTCATATAATTTATTATAAAAGCTCCATCACATCAATCCCCCCCCTGCCCTTTTCTCTTAACCCATTACAACTTCAAAGAGTAGAGATGTCAAATCATTTATAGCTCTTCCAAAAATTTATCTTTAAGAGACTTGTCATGCTTGTCAAATGAGCAATTATGTTTTAAGCTAAGCAACAATTTGGCGTGACTTTATTGCGTTATGAGTGTGCTGGATCTGATCGGTGCTCCCAGATACATACAGTCGCACCCAAGCGTTTTACTTAGCAAACTTCTTCACTCTGCTCTATGGAAGAAAGCCAAGCTTATATCTCAGCAAAGTTGTTTTAGTGAAATGATGAAGGCTATGATTTGAATAAGCGGATTCCGATACTAATTTCAGCTGCTGAAATAGTATAAATGTTTAAAATATATATACATGCTGAAAATTATCAATAGGGTTTTGATTATTTACGTTTAACCTCCATGTTCAGCCTTCTTAAGTGTTTCTCTCTGGCTCATGTGTGTCTCTCTCTTAGCTCAATAGTGCCCCCTGGAAAATATTCAGTGTAGTGCCTGGAACAAAGCTGGAACAGGATGTAAAAGATGGTAGCCCCCTGGACTGATCACTTAGTTCTCCCAAAGCCTCCAGAGAAGTTCTGGCCATGCAATGTAGATTAAGTACATTTTAGGAAACAGTGATGCTAGGACAGCTGCTAAACCACACTATAAAAGCTAAACTAATGATGTGGTTATATCTTTAATAACAGTGTGGTGATATCATTATGATTAGCACAATTGCTAATAACAGAGGTCCCTTTCATCCCTTTGTTTGTCAGACAGTTTTCAGATTGAACTTTTATGATGATCGCTGTTTGCGTTTTCTGTCGAACTCAGATGTCACACATGACCGCTGCCCTTGAGCAAAAACAATATCAAAACACTGCTCTGGGAGGACAACAAAGCCAGACAGGGAACACCGGGATGCCAGTGCCAGACAATAAGAGGGCCAAAACAGAGGATGGTAGAAATTCTCCTCCCAGCTGTAGACCTTGTTGGATCCCTCTCCTTGAATTCCTGAGCTGTCTGGAGGAGCCCTCGGGCTGACAGAATGGCAGGGTGCGTTGTGGGAGTCTGTCCTGTTTCTGTAAGCCCAGGCAGGGGGTCAGAGGAAAGTGGGGGTTGTTTGATAACGCTGCATTTTTGACCCCCTAACGCTCCCGCTGTCTCATGCCGCACCGTCTGATTCACGTGGAGGCCCAGGCGGCCCTTTGGAGATGTCTCTTAGATTCATGCCAAGACTAATTCAGCGTCTTGTTGTGGGCGACAGTGTTTGACACCGTGCATCGGCTTCCAAGGTGGACTAATGGGAGAGTTCACAGAAGGTTAAAGGGTTAGTGTGCTCTACCACTGCTCTAACCTTGATCACCAAAGTAATTATGAGGGAGAGAGGGACTGAGAACATGCCTGAGGCTATGGACATGGCAGAATAGAGGAACACAATGTGTTTGTGTAAATATTTATACATGAGAATGGGTGTGTGGCTATATTTGCTGTCTTAAATAACAAAACACCCAAGCACACCACTTAAATGTCAAACTTAAACTGATGACTAATTTGTTCAAGTGTTACATACGTCATAATGACACAAAGTGACACCACATTTGGCATTTGGAACAATTTGCTGACTAACTAAATGAAAAAAATATATTTTAAACCACTGAGCGGTCACAGATGAGTGGGTTTCTTCTGTAGCAAGTGGAAGAAATAGCTCGGACAGAAGCCAAATCCTGTGCATTGCTGCTGTAGCATAAATATCAAAAACTTGGCAATTGTTCTTTGTCTTTGAAGTGTTAAAATAACTACAGAGTTGTAGCAAAAGCGTGTTTAGAAATGAATCATGATGGAAGGAGTCTTATTCACACACGTTGAGATCTAAGAGTCACATTCTTTCAGAGGGATGCCGAAGAGAAAGAAAAACTCCACTTTGCTCCCAGTCTGTTTGAGGCTGTCATAGTGCATGAAAGTTGACAAGTCATATCATGTGTGTTCATCAATGTGCTCTCCTCGGAGCGCCGACCGCAGCTCCATGTGCTGGACCAGTTCGGCCTCCGAGGGGGAGGTTCTGGAGGCGATCCATTATCAGTAATGGGTCAGGGTCACACAATGGGGGCACTTTGTCAGATCTGTTGGGGATGCACTGCGGTAGGCAAAGAGGTTGCTTTGATCTCAGTGCGTATGTTCACCGGAGTGTGCCGTGTCTGTAAACTGATCCGCTCTCTGACATTTCTCTCGCATAACCATCTCAGGATCTCTTCTCAAAAGAAATGTTATAAAAAATATAAGATGAATATAGCCGAAAACTGACTTCCACTTCAGGGCAAACTTACAAACCCATGCTGCTAACAACCGATGCAGATAATATCTTTGTCTTTTGCTATTGTCTCTCCATTGTATCTAAGATAAATAGGCTGTTAACAGTTGGTGTGTGTGAGTGTGTGTGTGTGTGTGTGTGTGTGTGTGTGTGTGTGTGTGTGTGTGTGTGTGTGTGTGTGTGTGTGTGTGTGTGTGTGTGTGTGTGCGTGTGTGCATGCAAGTGTGCATCTGTGTGCCTTAGATAGGAGCCTGGACAGCCCAGTGTTTGTAGTTTTTGTAGTCCTGAGGGCCCCTGGTGGGTGTGCTCACTTTAAAGGGCCCAGTGAACTGTGAGGACTTGAGACATGAGACTGTGCCGCCCAACTGGCCCCGGGACACGGGTTCACCCGGAGAATGTGAGCTGAGCAGGGGAACTGGGCCGAGACGGGCTCCCACAAACCTCCACTCCATTCTTCAAGACATCTCCGCTCTCGCTTGTCAGGGGGAAACTCTACCTCGCTGTGGTTTCTTACTGGCACCTGATTTACATCTAAATCTACTATCTTGTCACAATTGGTGCACATTTAAAATCAGCTGAATATTTCCTGACTTGGTAGTGTTTATATATTATAAGAACAAAAAAAAAAAAGAAGAAATATGTACGGTGGCAAGAATTCAGCTGGTCCTAGATTAAAGCTGGCCAGAGTTGTTGTTTTGTATTTGCAGTATAAGTATTGTGACAAAACCAAAATGACCAAAACCAACAATAAACGTATCCTGGTATCTTTAGTAAAAGGCTGCAACTTGTACATTTCTGCCATACACTCTATCGCGTTGAAATACTATTACGCACTTTAGGTGACATGGTTCTTCATTTACAAAGAACACGGCCACTGTAATGCATCGGCCTCATTAGAGGTCTCAGATTGTGTGTTTTAATCCGCAGCGGCCAATAGTGCCCAACAAATGCATAATATACTCAGATTTGTTTACCGTTACTTCGGGACCTAGCTGTTTAACGACATTACTCAGCCTGACAGGGAAGGTATTTAGAAACAAATGAGTTACAGAGTAATGCTTTGTTAGCTTTTGGTCTTGTGATGGGATTTTTCTGACAATAATTTAGATAATTGCAAGACTCATCCCTTGAGACTGATAAGTGGCACATGTGACCACCAAGTTGAAATTGACTCTAGTTAATATAGACATGAATAATAGTGATCATATTTTGACTATAATGTCTTATTAGTATAGATGTCACACAGGGTTGACATTGTGGGACATTGCTTTACAGGCAACATTTACAGTGAGCTGATCAACGTTGAGATTTAATGTTTTTCCGTTAGATATTTCCCTTTACAACTTTGCATCACTAAATAGGTACTCGGCCAGAAAGCTAGCTTAACATGTTTCTCACTGAAATCTGAAAAACAAGGATATAATTTCCACCGGATCACTTTTTTAACTTCCTGACAGCATCTATACTGTATTTCTGATTTATTTTTAGCCATGGATATAGTTTAAGGAAGCCCTTATAGATAGATTGCACCCTCCCAGGAGAGATAAACAGAGACTGCAGAAGTGAAGCGGACCCCAGCTGAGTGCCGATATCAGGTTATGATGTTTGCTGTTTTAATATGAGTCTCTTTTCCCTTTGCTCCTGTTGTTTCTCCTCCCCTCCAGAGTAGACAGGCGGACAGAGCCCAGGGGCTGCATCTCCCCAGCTGAGACCTTAGGTTAAGCTCCGAAGAGAAAAATACCACGATGTTGACTTTTTTGGTGCATTTCCTTCATGTGCAACTCTATTTCACATTACCCACTGCACGATTCCCATCACATGGTTTTGTTGTTGTAATTTGCACTGAGGTTCCTTTAATTAAAGCCATTTTTGACGTCAGTTCATTCTAAGGTCGAGGGTTATAAAAACACTGTCGATGCAAGCTGCTTAGCTGCAGTCAGTGTCATTCAGAGGTAAGGAAATCGACCTGTTTGACTGAAAACAAGCTCACTTTTCTTCCTGCTGCCATTTAAAAAATTGCCTCAAAGAGAAGACAGAAGCACTGCAACCAAATCAACACAGATCAATTTGAAGTGATCAATTGTAGCTTTGGTTATTTGATAAAACAAGTACTATATTCAAATCACCAGCATTTTCTCTTATGTTCACAGAGCTCCTTCTTAGGCTGGAGCTCTGGGTGAGGTCCGTCGGATGTCAATTAAAGGGCTATTTAAATATTTAAGCAACAAAGTTTGCAAGTCGTCCCTTGGGTGCAGTTATTGGAAGGGGGGTTAATGCTGCCTCAGCTCTCCAAGGAGCAGCTGAATGCCAGGCAGGCAGCGTGGATAGTTGGGAGGCATCTCGGCTAAGGTTACAGTGTGAATTAAAGCTGACACTAAGAAGCGCTCCTCACAATGACCTGCAGAAAACAGCAGACAAAAGAGCCTATTTTAAGGCAGGACAAAGGAGAGGTTAGTGGAGATACCTGAGACCAGGCTGGCCTAGTCAGCGTGTCTGTGGAAGGACGAATGGCTGGTGCCGCGGGACCACCGCAGCTAGACTCGGGAGGAGAAGATACACACTGAAACACACGCACATTCCTGCACAGCCATAACACCCCAACAACATATGAGACGCACACACATGCGTACACACAAGAATATCCTGAGCACAAGCTGTAATTTGTAAGACATCATTTCTGGTATTAATATCAGTGTTGTCAGTGGTGGTGACTGGTGGAGTTCCTGGTTTCTGGTCCCACACACTCACACACAAACACACACACACACACACACACACACACACACACACACACACACACACACACACACACACACACACACACACACACACGCATGCTGTGCATTTCATAACAGTTCAAAACAGAGAGGGATTGTCAACAATCTGTTATGCTCCCTGGAGGACTTTGTCATCTGAAAAGCATATTTAACCTTTCAGATCTTTTCCAAAATGCAATTTTCTCTGCAGCCAAAACTTACTCAATCATTACTATTGACATTTTGTGATGAAATGTACGGTACCTCAAATGCTCCGGCTCTCTCGTAGCAACCCCTCAAGCCCCCCCAACCCCCAAACTCTGCCTATGAATGCTTGTGAATTCCACGAGAGTTTGCGCTATCTCCCTTCATCTGCTGTCACCATGGTCCTCAGCATGCTTTCACCTTCATCCTAATCCCCCACTTCATCTGAAAGTCAGGATGACAGCTCTTGCTCTTGTCCTCCCTCTGTGTGTTTGTGTTCGCTCTTTGCGATTTTCAACAGCATCCACCTGTTCGTGGATGGAGTGGGGGGGCTGCAGATAGACAGGTACAACTAATTGACGGAGTAACTAATCTTCACGCTCAGTTCTTCCAATCATTTATTCTGTTAATACACATGTCAATAATCCCCATATTACCAGACTAAGTTTTCCTAACATTTGATAGATAGTTAAAGAAATTGCCAATAAATAATTTCCTTCGCGCCAAGCTGACAGCGACTTGGTTAAAGTAATTACTTTGTGCAGACATCTCCTAGGGGTGCAAAGTGTCCAGACACATTCTTAAACCTTCACTCTGAGGGTCACAGCTCACTGGTACCACACTGTTTAAAATACCTAAATTATCTGGGTCACTTTCTCTTTTGAAGCATATTCTTCTCGTATTCTGGAGAAGGAGCTGCAGTCTTTAAGATTGTTTTCAATGAATGCCCTATGCTATCGAGCTAACCACTTCAGAAAGAATCCGAATAAGAAACAGGTTTATTAGTAAGTAACACATACAAGGAATTTGTCTTGGTGTACATGGTGCATAGAAACACAGTTAAAGAAGATGAAAAGTAAGAAACCAACAAATCTAATAAAAACAATTTAAACTGCTATATAAGTAAGATATAGGAAGTTATTTACATGAAATCTGGATATACCAAAAAACTACTTATACTTGTATTTATACTTAGGCTTAGTAGTAGAGGAGTAAAGTTTGCCTATACTTTGTAAAATGATCAAGGCTCTGAATGGTGATGGGTGGACCTTTACCTAGCAGAGAAGCAGTTTCTCACAAGTTAATACATTGATGTGTGAGACCTGGATGTGGCATCAACCTTGCTTCCAATTTTGTCCAATGGCCTCTTTATTTGTGATTTAAACATTGGATATAAAACAATAACTCACATACAGGTGTGAAACAATGTTGGTTGCTTTTCTTATTCTTACAGGCTAGAATTGGGGAGGACATATTTTTCATGACCAGTGTAGAACGAACAAATGATTTCTGCAATGTGAACACAATGTTAAGACAGACTTTCCATGTAATCCACATTTTCTACATCTTCTAAGACAATAATGAAATGCATTTGAGGAAGATGTCCTACATTTGAGCATTTAAATCTACCATACAATGCCAACAAAATGTTCATAATATCAGGAAACTTTTTCATTTTATAATTTACACCCACGTTTTTCATATTAAATGTTTTACTACTTTAAAGGGCACTTTAGTATAGGATTAAACATTCCCTCATTAATTTATCCTTCAATTCAGTCCTTAGTAGATAGTAAATATGGCCAAGTTACACATTTTGAATAATGAGTTTGTATTCAGACAACTTTTAATATTAGATGCAAAGCCTGCTCACAGTGCACAGTCAGACAGAGTAGCCCCAGCAGGAAACCAGCAGCTTATATGTCTCCGGTCTCTACTGATTAACATGGATAACTTTGACCCACAGAACGGGTGAGGATTCCTGTCTAATTGAATTACTGTCAGTCTCCTAGCCTCCAAATATTGTCTTGAACTTATACCCCTCTCTGTTGCCAGAAACTATTTACATTCTATATGTTGGAGGGTATTTTCTTCTTTTGACTTAACTGCAATTTAGTTTTAAGCTCTGGTACAGAGGATGGTTGTTTAACTTCATCAACAACTAGACAATTGAGCAGTATGTTCTCGAACCATAAGTCTGATACATAAAAGATCAAATTACTTAGTATAGTTGTCTTGAATTAAAGCCTGCATGATAAAGTCCTTCATAAACCCGTTGGATAGAAACACATTCTGCTTTTTGGAAAGAAAATCAAGTTATAAAGAAAAAGTAAGCTTTACATGATTATACAGAACTAAACACCTGCTGTGTTTTTGCCTCAATATATTCCACTTAAATAGCTTTTATATTCAATAAAGCTTAACGCATGAGGGCATACAGAACTTAAACATAGAGCTGTAATCTAAAAGAGGAGGGACGTCTTTGAGTGTGAGTCTCATGCTTACACTACGGCCAAAGTTATGTCACATATTGCATTGCTCTGGAATGAGGTGCAAAAACATGGCTGCCAGCTCGCTTCCCCCTCAGGCCCTTCAAAAAACCCAAAGGCAGGACATTCTGCATCATAGGAAAGCACAACATAAAGACTTCTCAGCAAGACGGGTCCCCAGCGGATGAACCTTGCTTTCACTTGTTAGCATCTAGCAACAGATCCCTTATAGAAAATGCATTTGACTTTTCAAGTCCCGCAGACATGAACATTGTATTAAATATGCATATCTCAAGTGTCCACGTCTGATTCCAAAGTGGGCAGTCTAAGATTTATGGCGCCATTGACCCTCATTGCTTTGCTGCTTCCTCAAGAGAACCTGCCACAGGCTGTGTGCCAAATGCTTTAAAATGTTAAAGAGGTGATGAAGAAACTGTCCAGAGGAGACAAAAACACATCAGTTCTGCCACAATAAGACTTTTCTCCTCCTTTCTTCCAGCCTCATCTTTCCAGTTGATCTGGTTTACCCTGAACACTCATTGCCAGACATTTCAACTCATTTTTATATTAAGACAACTGGCCCTTCAAATGTATTTGTGGTTATGTATATATGGAAATGCAGGGAACATTAGATAATCTTTTCTCTGTTATATCCCTATAGGACCACCAGTTTGGATGAAATGAAGAAATCTTTGGCTAAGCTTGCAATAGATAGTTCTCTGATACAATGATGTGCAAATGACCAATAATCTCTGCAGTACATGACAAGACTGCAACCAGAGATATTGGAAACTCCATCATTGCGATTGCCATGTGAGCAGCTTTGCCTGTGCCTTTTTTTCACAGACCGCAGGATGAAGGAGGCTCAGGGATGGTGAAGGGAGATCTTTTCTCTTTAGGCTGTTTGCTGCAAACCAAACACCTGCATTCTTTCCAGGCTCTCTGGAGGACTCTGACTTTGACCTCGGCGTACGAGTAAAAGGGTGTCTAACTTCTTCAAAATGTCAGGATGCTACATAACTCTATTGTTCCTGACATGTTGCCTCCACCGAGGCTCAGATAAAGAAACACCTTTCTAGAATCGGCTTCGCTGACATACCTTTCTAAGAGCAATGGAGGAAACAAGAACTCCCATATTCTCACAGCGGCTCTCTGATTTGTCGACACTTACTGGTAAAATGATAAAGTACTCTGACAATACCTCTGGAGTGTCTCATAAATGCTTTGAATTGACCTTAAAGCTCTTGCTGACCACAAACAGAACTACAAACAGGGCGGGGGGCATGTCCCCTGTGGGTGGGAGATGATTTTCTCCGGCAGGCACACAGGATCACTGTCTTGCTACTAAGCTGACCTTCCACAGACAGCAGCACCTTCCATTGCTCCAGGCCTTCAGCCTGAAAATCTCTCCTCGGCAAGATGGATTGGGTTCCAGGACCCTGTCCTCTCCTGGGACTGACCCAACCGGGGGAACAGGGGGCTTTCATGGGAGATCACAGGTGCTTATATACAAAATGGCAATTTTCTTCTTCCATAATTCCATGTTACTGCATTACCAGATCTTATCGTGAGGCCAGTATCTCATTCCTGAGGTTTTAGACGTTAATGAAAGATGCTTTGCCTCCGGCCACTGGGGGCTAAATCAACAAGCCTAGGATTCCTGTTGGCCTTTGTAGGAGAATACCAAAGGCAGAGAGTGGACTGAGCTGAGGTCAGAGACAAAGCATGGAGCTGAGGATGGAAATGCTGCGCCCAAAAGCTTGTATGCAATCAAGTTTAGTGGTTCCCAACCTTTTTTTGTCAGACATACTCCAACAGCCCTGTCAAATGCACTCAAGTACCCCGTCAGTGACACCACCTGTCGTGTTCCAAAAGTGTTCATTTCAATTGATTTTAAACAGGATGCTCATACAATTAATTATTTATACAATGATGGTTTTATATAATTGAACTGCTTTTGTACTCCTAGAACCATTTACCAATTATATTGAGTTATTTCAACTATTTACCAATTAGCAATCTATTTTAACCATCCGATAGCTAATGGTGTTAACCACTTATCCATTAGCCTGATCCTTTAGTTTCAATTTTAGCTAACTGTTTCAACCCCATATAAGCCTAATTTTAGGGTTGTTCAAACATTAACTTTCACCAAAAGTTTAAACACGTATTAGTCTCTTTAAATCATTTTAGTAAGTGGATAGTTAATGAATACCAAAGTTGTTGAATAATTGACTTTTCTAGACCTATATTTTTTCCAACCGTTTTTGTCATTTTACCAATATTATAAAAGCTATTTTTCTCCACAATCTTCCCATGTACCGAATCAAAGTACCTGCAAAAGTACAAGTAGGCCTCTGGTTGGGGATCCTTAATCTAGTGCTCAGTAGTAAGCCGTTTTAAGATTATTATTACCCTTCTTATCTTTCCCATGTCACATACGGTAACTGTCCATTGCATTCATATACATTTAAATTAAGAGCTAGATATTAAAATAAATGTACTGGATTAGTCCATCATGGTATCATAATACAAAATGATAGCCATATTATTATGTTCATTGGAGAATTTGAACATTTTAGCTTTTATGTCCTTTGTGAGGGCTAGAAATAAGACTTAAATAACCTCAACAATATGTGTTGAGGAGATGTAATTTCAGCCACTTAGGATCATTAAAAAGAGATCATATTGAATAACACTTCTAGAGAGGGAAGAGAAAGCGAGAAAGAAATAAAGAAGAGATTTGTTTGTCAGTCAATTCCGACCCACTCAATCTCCTTAGCCTTGTGAAAGAGGGGGAGAGAAAGGGTCGGGGTCAGCTTTCTGTAAATCTTCTGATGAAATGTTGACAAAACAGGCAATTTTCTGTAATTTTGCCGCAGCCGTCTTTCAGCAGCTTACTCACTCAGAACCCCTTCATTTCAAACAGCAGCTCAATGCGACCTCTGACATGTATCTCGTCCCTGACTCCTTTGGCCTGGCAGAAAGACAGTAACAGTTGTGCCTTTTAGTTCAGGTGGATGCCGTTTAAGGAGCCAGCTTCATAAAGGACGCCTTTGTCTCTCAAACAGGCTCTCCTGGGCCCCAGTAAAAGGATAAGAAATGTAGTTAATAGCTCAGGAGTGGCCTAATCATCAGCTGCCATTACTGCTCCAATATCAGCAGAGATGACAGACTTATCAATAACAAAGGCCCAGCTGAAGCCTGCACCGCTCTGTCATTTTGATCTTTGCTCCACTAATCAGAGCTTTCATTTGAGCTAAGCACCGGGCAGCACACCTCTCATTCTCTTCATGCTGTGCCAGATATCACTCATCTTTACAAGCCACTCTGTATTCCCCTCAACCCCAGGCCACCATTTCCACAAATTGCCTTAATTTCTCAGGCAAATATATATGACACATCTGAGAGCTCATTACCCTTGCAATGCACTGATTATTCTACTTACTGGTAAAACTATCTTAGCTTTGTAGGTTCGGTCTTAAATGGCTTTGGTTGGAGTCCAACTGATTCTTAAAATTAAAGGATGATAAGTCAAACCGACTATCATTGTGGCATACGTATACTTACATATTTTATAAGCTTTTGCTGCTTTTGCTATGATTCCAGAACCGCAAAAAGATTTTAGGCATGTTGTTTCTACTGTTTGTCTAATACAAAGCATCGACTTAAACCATTATAAACATTTTGAGAACAAGAACAATATTAATAAAAATCAATAATCTATACAAAGTAGATAACTATCTGCGTTATTCTGTTCTCAAAAAGCGAATTGCATACAGTATGTAGAATATTACATATGCTAAGGGGATGATGTATATGCTTTTAATAATGATACATAACATACTAACATATACATAGTTTAATTTCAATATTTCTCTTGTTCATTCTTCCACGAAAAGCTCCTCCATCAAGGAGAAACCTGAGAGGGCCAAAGAGGTGCTCCCGCACCTGGACGAGCTGGCCCTTTCATTTACAGTCATGGTGAGGATCAGGCACTGACTGACTCAGACACCTGCTATTGGGAAATATGTTCTCCATCAGTGAGCTATAGACTATTTCTGGACAGGAGCACTGGGAGACCATTGTTCTCCCCGGCACTGACAGCCAAGGTATTCTTGGACTCTTGGCACACATAGAAAACAGTGTGTTATTCATGTTAAGCTTAAAAATTGGGCTACTTATTCAACATTACCAAACAAACTTGGGTTTGAGTGGTATTTGTTGACTGCAGCAGAATTGTTTGAAGGCTTTATGTTGCAAGAAACTGTGCAGGACCCACAAATAAAAAATGTTTGGATGTAATGCAACAAAATCTTGAGACATTCAAAAATCAAATCAGTATTGTAAAACGTGCTAGAGTTTATTAAACAAATGCCACAAATGTTCTTTTCAGACAAAGAATAAAAACCTATCTTCCATATTAAGCATAACCTATGGTCTGAGGCTTAACATACAACAGTGGAGCTCCTTATTCCCTCAGCTTGATACATGATATGCGCTCTTTAAACAAATCATCTGGTCTCTGCTCCTATACAGTCTTATACAGGGGCAGGGGGTTTGGGGATTTTGCAATGTCATCTGGGATTAAAAAGGAGCAGCACATCAGAGCCCGAGGCCACACCACCTGGAGCCCCTATACGATCCCTGGCGCTGCACCACTCAGAACCAGCCCCATTAGCTTACCGTCGAATAATTCCTGGTCAACCAAATGACACTGAGCTAACAAAGCCCCATTTCAGAAAAGATTACAACTTCAACAGGAAACCCTTTGATTATGAGTTTGTTTGAAATGTTATCAATACCATGATCATTCCTGCGGATCAACAAAACCATCTCTAATCACCATGCCTTGGCTGCACTTTGGGTTGTGCATCAATCTCCAGAAAAAGAAAAAAAAGAAGCAAATTACGGTCGAGAATAGAGGAGAGACTTGTTTAACAAGAAGCACGTGCAATGACAAAGCGATTCCTTTCTCTACGTTGATCACCCACCTGCACACAGATTAGGTCAGATATTCACCTGAGCTGCCAACCTGTCACTCACACTCAATAAAAAAAAGAAACACACACAGAACACATTCATTTCATGTTAGTGCTTATAACACACAATACTTTTCCTGTCTCTTTTACAAAGAGAAAACATACATACACATTGTTTGCAAGAAGAATGTTATATTAAAATTAAGTTAAATATAGCCATCAACCACTGATTTGGGTCAAAACACATTTAAATCTGGAAATTACATTCATAAAAGTTGATTGAAAATGTTTTTGAAGATGAATTCATATACATGAACACCACTTCTGAGTGGAAGCTGATTGTTATAAATAAATGTTTTTGATTATTATTAATGTTCTACCGTACACTTAAAAGGGATTGCAGTGCTCACATCTCATTGCATTGGTCATCCTTATAAAGCTACATTTAAGTTATGTGTTATTATAATTCAGTTTGAAGGTTACTTAGAGTAATTTTCATTGTGCTATTTCGTTTTTTGATGTTCATGTTTCTTAAAAAGTATTAGTATATAAAATACCTATTTTTCATAAAATGTCTCATTCTGTAACATTCTGCTGTTTCCAGCATTTCCTTATTTACAAATGTTGTCAATGTATTTATAATACAACATTTAATAATGATTGTATTGTATAATGCCATCGAATTGGTTGAATATTTTCCTTGCAATGCTGACCCACCGGCTTCAACTTTTCGGAGAGTTGAGGCAAGAGTAGGATGCAAGGCTCTTATCAATTGAGTCTCTTGCGCCCCTTTGTGGTGTCTATGCAGCATTTAATAAATTCCTTTTCAGTTTATAAAATCGGATTATGCAACTCATTCGAAAATACTTTTAAATAACACAGCAAATGGTTGACCAAATGAACTAGAAATGTGACTTAAAAAGCTGAAAATAAGTGTAGAGTTGAAGTTGTTAAAGACAAATTCACAAAATTAAGCCAAATAACTGAAAAAAACCTTTAAAAGAACAGTTACCATCATGTTGATAATGTTTTGTTCAGTTAGAAAGGTCCTAGATTTATGTCATCTTGGATTTGCAATGAGACACTTAAATGATCAAATTAGTACAATATTTACAAGACCGGCAGATGCACTTTAACTGAAAGTGTTGCAATATATACCACAAGCAATGGGGTAGTCAGTATATAAAGTATGGTGGTAGCCACGTTATCTGTTGAAAACTAGTTGGACACCGGCTAAAGGCTACTTTACTTTTTTTGTGCTTATATATATTATTATCCCTCACGTCGTGTATTCTGGACATGATGTCTCAATACATAAGCTAAGACTGACATAAGCAAGGGAGGGGCTGCTGCAAAACACACACTGATAGAATGAATGCAAAGAGCCAAAAGAACACTTCCTGTTGATGCAAAAATTGCAGCAGCAACTGTCTGACACATCTGGACTGGAGAGGGGGGAGGCCTGGCTGTTAGCGAACTACCGAGGGGAATGGACAACGTTTAATGCTCATCTGCAAAACGGTGAGTAAAATGGACTCGAATGTTGAATTGAACTGGTGACAATAGGGCGCTGGCAATGTCGGTGCGTTCTTGCTATGACACGTAAAGTAATAGGGAAATAATTGCCTCCGACCGTGCGGTACGAACTAGATGCTAGCTAGCGTTAGCCGCTACTTAGCACTGGCTGACATGGGATGGTTGCTAGCTAAACTAGTGCTAACTGGTAGCATAAGCAAGCTAGCACAGTAGCATGACAGCCGACATAGTTTGCACCCGCGTTCGACGTTGTAACTTAAGCTACTAACATATGAAATGTTGTCAAGCGTTTTCATAATCGGAGAAAGCGTGTCCAAGCAGTAAGACAACCCGACACCAGTCAAAGTATGAAGTTTGTGGGAAAGTTGGGCTGTTTTCTGAGATAATTGTTCGATTCTACTCTAGCTAATGTAGCTAACGCTGTGGTAGTTATCTTGTGTGCTGCTTGATAGTTTGGGTGGTTCGGCCCTTTTGAGCCAATGCAAAACCTCTTTTAAACAAATGTTAATGCAAGTTGGCGTCGATATGTAAAATGATAGAGACAACGACAAAAAGTAGGTGGATGCCAAGCTAACGCTATTGTTAGCTGCTTCGCTAGGTGACTTAGTATAGACCCCCCCATCAATAGCTAACTAACTACTGACCGAATGGTTTGTTGTAAAGTTTGAGACACCCCACATTTGCAATGTATCAGTACTGAATGTATGCACAATAATAATAAGCTTTATTTGTATAGTACCTTCCCTACAAGAATTGCAGTCAAAAGTGCTTCACAGTAGAGAATTGACATCTGATAAAATAGTCACGGGAAATCGATATCACATAGAATACAGTTACCAATACAAGACATAAAATAACACAAAGTCAGGTGATTAGTTTAATATGCATCATAGAGCATTGAGAAAGTGCTGCAGAGAGCAAGTGGCAAAAACAGTACATGCTAGGGTACCTCAGTGTCCACTCCAACTTGGTAATGAGATACTTAATGAATGTACCTTAAATAACATGTAAACTCACTGTGTTGTGTCATAAACAGATGGCACTAACATTACCTACTGTGTTTTTTTGCAGAATATCTGTCAAGCTTCAATACTAAAGGTAGAAGTACTAGTTTTAGTTTATTAAATGTACCGGTAAAAGTAATAGTACACAATGTTATGGCAGCAGAGTACAATGTCCAGGGACATGGCAGGTTATTCTGTATACCTTGGCTTACCTTGCTCATCAAGATATATTACCATTTCTGTGACATTCATTTTGTTTTGAAAGGCCCTTATATGTTGCGTTAAAAGCACCATTTGGAAACAACAGCATGCTGTATTCCAGGATAACTACATATTTGAACTATAAGGCATGTCAGAACACAGTGGAGCCATACCAATTACGACGTATGCATAAGCAACCATTATGGCTCTGCACCCATTGAACCCTTCTGTTTGGCATAAGCAGCAAAACTGTATTGGTTTGAACCACCAACTGAAATAAGTATTGTGCAATAATGTGCAGGAATGTCTGGTGAAAACTGAACTCTGGTAGATCCTGCTAGTCTGGGAATTCAGAAATTGCTGCGGCATTGTCAGGTGGCTTTTTTTTCACTTATTGCATAATTTTCCATGATATTTTAACCTTTTTAAAAATGTTGTTCATGGCCCATTATATGGTATTATTTTTAAAATATTTATATTATTGACAGTTTTCAAACCCAACAGGTAGTATTTAGTAAGTCTAAATATTCTAAGTATTTAGCAGTGTGGTATCTATTATTATTTTAATATTATTTATATTTTTGAAAAGTAGGACACTTACCTAAAGATGGGAGTAAAACTGACACTACATGCAGACATTTGCAAGATTTTGCCGCAGCAAACAATGGCTGACTTGGTTAAAGTATTTTCTACCATTTGGCAGTAATAAAACTAGTTTTAAGGGCATTGCGTCAAATGTATTATTGCCATCTGTAATTGCAACAGCGGAATCACTGCAGGGTGGCTCTAGGTGAAAAGACAATGTGGCAGGATGATATCCTAGCTAATTACTGCAGGTCATTAAAAGCACTGTTCTCGCTGCAATCAAGATGTACATTTGTCAAGGTTGATGGTACACCAAATGCTCAACATATTTTCTTTTACAGCAATAAAGTCTACTTTTTGAAATCAACAGCATCTCATTCTCCTCACCTCCATATTGCCGAAAGACACACAGCACTATGGCTGTGCGGCAAATAGGCGGCTATACTTTTCATACTTATTATTTTCTTCATATTCTTACTAGTTAAAAGCTTAATGAAGTTATGGCTGCTTCGATTAATCAGTGTTGTACATGACATCAACAACAATATTTGAACCAATGCATGTTTAAAAAAAAGAAAAATGTTTTAATCGAGTCGGGAAATCAGCTCTAGTAATGCGTCATGCTTTTTGTCAGTATATGTATACTGACAAATTGATATAATGTATATGTTGTTTGGAAAGTATACAGATAATGAGGAGGGACTCAAATAACTTTTTAATTGATCTACTTGTGAATTGGCTGAAATGAAAGTTATTTGTTATTCCGTACAAATCAAATAAGAGAGCGCACCTTAAGGCTAAGCATACAATATTTAGCTCTGCATACCGAGCTCCTACTATTCCTTTATAATATCTGCACTGCATGTTTTTCACACCACATCATAACATAACTGTATGAGAATCTACGGTAGTCTATTTTTATCTTGGTTTTTACTATCTGTTTGAAATTGCTCTGCCAACCTTTGCTTGTTAAGCAATTCTGTTGTGGCTCTGCTCTGCCCCACAAGCTGTTTTTCAAAGTAGGTGAAATGCTGCTGATGTTGAAGAAAGCAAACAATGCATGCTGACTTTGATTTTTCTTCTAATGTTTTTTCTTCTTTTCCCTCCTTGTTTGAGTGACGTGGCTAAGTTACACGTTTTTTGGGAGATGAGTTATGCTGACCTCATGGTCATCCAAACTATCACAATGTACTCTGCATCCTTTAAACCTACCTACATAAAGCAGCTGTGTCATAAATGTTTATTACCCTAAAGGCAACTTGAGCCACATAAGGAATTTTTGAGCTGAGTTAAACATTTTTCAGTTTTTCCCGCGTGACCCTTACCCAGCATGTGCATCTCAACCACTGAGCATACATTCTTTGGCTGCCCTTCAACTTGGCTCCATTCAGTAGAGTAGCAAGCTTTTGGCAGACACATTGCTGGTATGTTTAACTGTATGAACATGCTGAATTTGAATGGGGGAGTGGAAATAATATACATTACACTTTCTTACGATACTCTCCGTTTTGCTACATCTTTCCCTCCTCTGTGCCAGGAGGAGAGCATATGGCTTGTTTGACAGGTGTCTTGGCAAGCTTTGGCAACTGGAGAAAGTGTTTACTTTCCCAAAGTGCTGATAGGGACTCAATGCGCAGAAAATATCTTGCTGAATTGCCAGCGAGGGGCAGGGAGGGAGGAGGAGGTGCAGAGGGAGAGAAGGGCAGATGGAGTGGGGGGAGAGGAAGGTTGAGCTGGAGAACTGTCGCATACTATGGGTTTTGAAAACTGTTGGTAATATAGCATTTAATTTAACAGTTTCTGTTTCTGCTGAAAAGGCAGGGTCTCTGCTAATTTGTTTAGTAAGATCAGCGTCGGCTGACTCAAATCGTTTGAAGCTTTAAACATTGCTGTGGTCCAAATTTCAAATTGCTCCCGAGTCCAGTGGCGGCGTGCTTTACACCTCTCCATCCGACGCCTGGCATTGTGCTTGGTGATGTAAGGCTTGCATGCAGCTGCTCGGCCATGAAAACCCATGCAACAAAGCTCCCGGCGCACAGTTTTGGTGCTGATATTAATGCCAGAGCTGGTTTGGAACTCTGCAGTTATTGAGTCAGCAGAGCTTTGGCGACTTCTACGCAGTATGCGCCTCAGCACTCGGTGACCCCGCTCTGTAACTTTCCGTGGTCTTTCTGTGGTACCTAAACGTTTCCACTTTGCAATAATACCACTTACAATTGATCGTGGAATATCTAGGAGAGAAGACATTTCACAAACTGACTTGTTGCAACTAGGGATGGGAACGATTAATCGAATATTCGAAATTATTCAGGTATTCGAATATGAGACTATGAGTTATGAATATTTTATTGTAATTTTTTTTTTTTGGGAGGGGTGCCTAAGTTGATTACATATTATCAAATGGAATAATTCAATGTATACGACAGTGCCATAGCTAAATGTGTTAGGTCTAAAGGTGTGTTTTGCTCCCCTCCCCTCACCTGTCCCTCACAGCGGGCAGAGCTGCAGGTGCGGATCTCTCACTCTCTCGCGTCCAGTTATACTCCACTCGCGTTTATGTCCAAATCCATCAGATCTAGCTAGTTCTAGCCAATGATATGGCTGCTGCCCCTCCCTACACGCAGATCACGCAGACTCAAACCTCATCTTATGCCCAAATTCCAGCTGAGAGGGTCTGCTCTACAGCTGGCCTGATTGTGAATCGCCTCCGCACCCGCCTCTCCCCTGAGTAGACATGCTCGTATTCTTAAAGTCCATGAAATGTCCAAAAATAAACGTTATTCTGTGTTAATAAATCGCTTCATCACTTTCCACTGTTTCATTTGACATATCAACATCAATGATTCTTTCCATAAATACTACCCAAATAACATGAAATGTGTGCCACTTTCCCGTGTTATTCCGCTCCGGTAGCGAAAAGCTTGCCAGCCATTAACCCAGCTCTGTGACGTCACACGTGGCAAACACCAGCCTCGCCTGGATTGTTTGTTTGCTACCTTCCGCTATTTTTCGCTCAACAAGGTGTAACCGGACAGTTGCTAAACTTTTTTATCTAACAATCATGATGGGGAAGCGGATGTGTAGTTGTGAGCGTGAATGTTCCTGATTGCGTATAAACATTGACATGGTGCCTGGAAGATTGTGCACAAAACTCGGGTCAGAATTAAATTACTACAGGTGTTTATTGCCAGCTTGAGCTAAAATGTCACCAGAGTAAGGAACTTTGCCTAGTGACTGAAATATATAAAGTTGGAGTGAAATAAGTAAGGCCAAAATGAATTACGCTGAATATCTTTATTATTTTTACACTTTTAATTATTTGATGGGCTCGCACTTATACCAAATGACTAATGTACACTGAAATAAGATCAGAATGTTAAAGTGAAAAATTAANCACCGCTAAGCTAAAGGCGGCTAATATTGGGCTATAAAGGAACTACAGCACGTCACATGACTTCCCGTCACCACCGCTAAGCTAAAAGCGGCTAATGGTTTTTTGCACCTTACTGATCGTTAAAACGTTCATATTTTGTGTATTAGCACTCTTTCCAACTACTCCAACTACTACAGCAACTGCTGCACAAAAAATGTATTTCCCTCTTGATAAATAAGGTTCAATCTTATGTCACGGACGGTCCTTTGTTACGAGGAAATGTTGTCATTTAAAATAGCCACTCGTTTGAACCTCTAACAGGCCAGAGAAAACTAAGTGTGTTCTTCCATGGTCACATGTGAGAACAACATCAAAGAGGAACATGAAACAGAAAGCCACTGATATTGCCTTACTGATAGGCTACAGTAAGAGCTTAGACTGAAACTTAATTATTTTATAAATTAAAACAGTAGCCCCTCAGTCAGAGAGCAGGTTCAAAGGGACCAGATGACCCAGGAGAGGAAGTACAAAGGTCTATGATTGACACTTACATTTGAAACAGTAATAAACGTATGTATCACTAATGTTGGACTATAAAGGAACTACATCACGGTCACATGACTTCACGTCACCACCGCTAAGCTAAAGGCGGCTAATGTTAGGCATGATGACATTTAGTCGTCTCATTTAGACACTTGTTAGCAACCGCCTTTTTAAATTCACCAGGGGGATATCTACAGATGAAAAACAAATCTCAGAATTGCTAAAATTACAGATTATTCTGAAATCTATTTTCTATATCCTGCACTCTCCTGCTTATGGTAGCCTCTTTTTTATATGTATAATAAACAGAAGTCGTCTGCACAAAGCTGATTATGTCTCCATCAGTGATTCATGTCACGTGAGCAGGAGAGTAAAGATGTACATTCACTGTAAGGAGAGTTTTATGGAACAAATATTATTGAGGTTAATTGAGTTTTGTTGTTGTTTTTTTCCTGCAGCAATAAAACATCTGATGTTTTTGCTTATCTGACCTTATATAATATGTTTTACACTTATATTCTCACCTTGTGGACAAAATACAAATTACAAAAAGGCTGAATTTTAAACTCTGTTTCGAGAAATACTCTGTTTCAGTCTGGATGCATACGTAGTTAATGCTTTTCCTTTGTTTATATAAAGTATATAGATGGAAAACAACCCACAGTTTTACACATATTGTAATTAGATTAATTAAACGTCATCTGCAGGGATCACGATCTGCCGAGGAAGTGACCTCTGCTCGTTTCTGCGTTTCTTATGCGGATATGTTTACTGATCGTTTTAAGGATATGTATGTGTTTGCCACTTCCTTGTAATGTGTAAGCCTGCTTATTTGATTTTTTTTTTTAATAAACATATATTTAATGTATTATTTCATATATTTAGTAACTTTCAGTTTGGCTTTATTATGTGTAATTCCTTCTTTTTAATGTAAACTCAAGAACAAATATATAATAAACCAAAGTAATGTGATCTGAATAATCACATTATATATACTGCATATTATTTATTATTATTATTATTATTGAATGCTAGTTCACTTACTTCTGCTGCTAACAATGTTTACTATAGTTCCTTATTTTTATTTTATTACTCGTGTTTGCCACTGTTTTTATTTTTGATTCTATTAATTTGTATTATATATTTAATTATTTAATATTTTTAGTAGTTTTCAGTCTGGCTTTGTGTGTATTTCTAACCCTTTTTATTTAAATCACTAAAAATAAACTGTTTTATTTGTATTGTTTTTATTGTTTGCCCTTTCCCTTTTTTGTATTATTTTTTGTATTATTTTAACCATGATTACTTATTTTTTTACTTTTTAATAACACGTGTTTACCTCTTATTTGTATCGCATTAGCAAACTTAAATTGTCTTTAATTTAATGGTTTTTGTGGATTTCCTTTTTACGCTATTTTAACTCGATTTGTGATTTGTATTTGCATCCACTGTCCCGTAGCAGCTGGATTACTGATTCTGATGCAATTTGCACAACTCGTAAAAAGCAGTTTTATGATGTGACAATAAAGACTTCTTACTTTTGTGTCTCTCCTCGTGCATCTCCGCTGCTTCTCACTCTCAGCTGCAAACACCGAGAATCATCTTTACTGTTTCATCAGTTTTGCTTTTATCCCCATCAGCCTCTCAAACAACTTCACTGCATTTCAACCGAGACAAAAAACTCAAAATTAATCCACTTCTTGTTCTTTTTATTCCTCCTTCTTTTCCCGGTGCAGCTGCAGAGATCAATGCATCGATTTATATCCGGAGTTTAGTCATAAAAAGTGAGAGGAGCGGAAATAAATCCAGAGGAAAATCTGAGGAGAGAAATTCGCTTTTTTTCAGCTTCGTTTCACTAATCTCTCTCTCTCTCTCTCTCTCTCTCTCTCTCTCTCTCTCTCTCGCGCGCGCTCTCTCTCTCTCTCTTCATCTATCTGCTCATTCTCGATGTCTCTCTCTCTCCATCTATCTGTTCATTCTCGATGTCTCTCTCTCTCTCTCTCTCTCTCCCAATTGGGGATTAAATAGAAAAAAGCTCAGTGTGTTAAAGGGGAGGGCAGCTGGAGCATTAAAGGGACAGAATACAAATCAGCAGCTTTTATTATTATAAAATATGTTTTCTGATCATGATGATGACACTACATGTTACATTAATGACTATATATCTGTTTTTATGCAATAAATAAATGAACTTCTTGCCATATTGCTTATTTATATTATTAAGAACGTTTGTACATCCATATAAATAAAATGTTGTACATATTTCTAGCCATTTTTTTGCTTTCGAGCCTTTTAAATGGTATTACTGTACATATGTTTTAATTATTATCATGTTACTGTTGAATTTAAAACAATAAAACAAACAATTAAAATAGTTATAATTTGTTTCTATTCTTAAATCATGTTTCTATGGACCGACATCTTAATTGTATTACATATATTCTCACATCTTTCTGGACCATCTCCTTATTGCAAATTCTTTTACCGTGAATACTGTAATGTTTAGTAAATCACTATAACCATAAGAAGAAGATTTAAGGTCATGCAATGAAGAAGTAGTGGAAGAGGAAATATGAAGAAGGAGAAGAGCACAACAAAAGGAAGCAGACAAGGAAAGGAGGAAGAGGAGGAAAAGACGAAGGTGAAGGAGGAAGGGGAAACAGTTCTTGACTTTGTTCTGAAATTGAACCTGAAGACTTCATAGAGCAGCAGATTAAACTGTAATACACTGTGTGTGTGTGTGTGTGTGTGTGTGTGTGTGTGTGTGTGTGTGTGTGTGTGTGTGTGTGTGTGTGTGTGTGTGTGTGTGTGTGTGTGTGTGTGTGTTGTGTGCGTGCGTGCGTGTGTGTGTGTGTGTAGTGTGTGTGTGTGTGTGAGTGTGTGTGTGTGTGTGTGTGTGTGTGTGTGTGTGTGTGTGTGTGTGTGTGTGTTTGTGTGTGTGCGTG
>NW_011350953.1:124240-145720 GCF_000735185.1 Notothenia coriiceps | reverse complement strand
GTTGTTGGTGCAACTGGCACTTTATGTTGAACTGTTTATTGTTTTGGCCAAGGTTATTGAGAGAGTTGGACTGAAATGTATTAGATTTTTTAAATCAACTGTTGGTAAATCAACAAAGTCTGTTATGGCCTCTGAAGCAACAGAGAGATGTTTTCTAATAGTCAGGGTATCCAATGTTCTGAATGTACTTGAAAGTATTGTGTTTTACTTAAAAAACAAAGTGTTATAGTTTACAGAAGGTCTACCTACCTATAGGCTACCTGAATCTCTGAAATGTACTATATTCCTAAATATGCTATTGCTACACTTTATGGCAAAAATTGCACTTTTCTGTTGGTCTTGGTTAAGAACCTCCTTGAAAAAAATAAACAATGTTTTGTTGCTTAAGCTTATGTATTCAGTCATTATTCAATGGTATACTAAAATCCATGTGAAAAAAATTGCTTCTCACTGTTCTCAGGTCAAATATTTATATGCGATTAAAAATGCGATTAATTGCGATTAATTAATTACAAAGCCTGTAATTAATTAGATTAATTTTTTTAATCGAGTCCCGGCCCTAATATATACATATTGCAAGTCCACTGTATATATAGGTCAGACGGTGACGCTGTGACATTGAGACATGAAGAAGATTTGTNGCTTTGACCAGCTACCAATACAACAAGGTCTATTTTAAAAAAAAAATTAAAATAATATTTAACCTGTTAAACCCCGAGCCTGTTTTAGCCTGAAGCCTGAAAAACAGGCTCGGGGTTTAACAGGTTAAATATTATTTTAATTTTTTTTTTAAAATAGACCTTGTTGTATTGGTAGCTGGTCAAAGCTGGTGAGTGCTTTCAATCTTGTGTTTATTAAATGAACCAATAGAGTGACAACTGGTTTCAGTTGTGGATCTTCATATCAAGTTGTTATGCCACCGTTTAGTCATTCTGACGATACTGAGGCCCAACTCAGATTTTTCCAGCTGCACAATGCACACCTCAGAGGTCATTCAAAGTTATTAAAATCAATTAAATGTTTATGCTTCACAATTAAATAACTGCATTGGGAAAACATATCTGCATGGATAGGGTTATTTAATGTTTTTTTTTTAATCTTTTATAAAAAAAATATTAAAGTATAACTAGGGCTGTCAAACGATTAACATTTTTAATCAGATTAATCACAGCTTAAAAATTAATTAATCATGATTAATCTAATTAATTAATTAATATGCAATTTTTTTATGTATATTGTTGTGGGAATGGAAAGATAAATGAAAGAAGGCGGATATATCCATTTAACATACAGTATGTATGTAGGCTTATGTTTATTATAACATTGTTCTGTGTGTCAAAATGAAAGACAGCCCACACACCTATCGATCATCAAACCGTGGGGTCTTATTTCATTACGTGTTGATTTCTATCAACACGTAATGTTGTATCGATGTATAGAGATGTACAGCAAAAGTATTCTCCGTCAGGACTTCCTGCAACAACACCACGCCGTTATCTTGATTCTGATTGGCCAGAAGACATTATCAAAGATGTTTTATTGAGAAGACGATCACTACTTGACAAAAGTTTTCAAAACCGTTTCTAGCCATTCTGCACATGCGTTAAATACGTTAAATATTTTAACGCAATTAATTCAAAAAATTAATTACCACCGTTAACGCGATAATTTTGACAGCATTAAAAAAAAAACCTGTAATCTTTTTCTTCCAATGTTGGTTTCTTTACTGCAGCATGCATGAGTTACCTGAATTAACTGTATTTTGTTGAATGAAATATTTTGTTGTCTGTACATATATTTACTGGTGATTACATAAATATATTGGCTCTTTGCTCGCAGGGCCTTTGTTACACTTGCCGTGGCGTTTGTGAGTGTGAGCTGTCCTTCTCCTCTGGGCGAGGGCTGGGCTCTGCCCGCTTTGAAGCACCATACATGACAGCAGACCTCACACTGAGCTGAAATGAAACGAGTCCACATAAATGAGGTAAATAACATCAATAACCAGTCTCATACTGCTCTCTGCTGTTGTTTATGGTGTGTGGTACTTGGCGGTGCAGGCCTCGGCCCCTGCTCTTAATCTCACCGAGCTCAACAGAGTGGAGGAGAAACAGTGTCTGTTAGGGTAGTAGTCGGCTGGCGTGACTTTAATGTCAATCTTTCAGTTTGTGTGTACAGACGGAGAGATCGAAATGACGTTTCCATCAATCTCGAATACAATTATACAATATATAGATATGTATCAAAATATGTATATCCTATATACACAATCAACTGACACATTTACACATATGCACACATTAAGATACAAAAAAAACACGGTAATCAATATATACAAAATAACAGCGTAAAAAAAAGTGAGAGCCTTTGAGCGCGGATGTCCCAGCTCCCAGACAGCCTCCTGTGTCACCAGTTCTTCAATCGCTGATGCCGTTGTTTTCTTAGATGCATGAAAAAAATGCTGAAATATGTATCCAAGTATACTGTGTGTGGGAAACACTGGCATTGACTTTAATGAGTTAAGGTTCTGATGAGAGACAGTAACAAAGAATGCTGTCATCATGACATGTTAGGAGAGTGATCTACCGTCATAACTTTAAGTGATTCACAGGGCGTTTTAGAGCTACAAAGTGGAGTGCATCTTCTCTAATCATTCTCTCGTGCATGCTCAAAGTGCGCATGTTGCAGGCAAGTACTTGCTTTCCTAGCAGGTAAAGCAAGTACTTGCCTACAACATGTACTCTTCACCTTCATGATGGAAAACCAGGAATCAGAGTTTTGCCAACTTCTGATCACGTCCCTGAGAGAAATGTTCCCTGACCTCAACACGTTGGGTTTACTGGCGCTGCATTGCTGGTGATTCCAGTCCCCTCTGTTGGAGCAGAGTAACAAGTAATTCCAGTAAATGATTTTCGCAAATACGGCGCAATCTTTGTCCTTCTGATATAATAATTCGTAGTTGCCTGAACCAAGATCTCAATATTTAACAACACATTTTGCAGTCCTCCTGTATAGTACATGTATAATGGTGCCTGTGGATGTCTTTTAAATATGTCTGTAGTGTTCCCCCGGGCCTCCTGACCGATAGAGGCTGCCCACTGCCCACTACAGGATTATAGAGGCTGACGCTGTGTCAACAGGAAGATATGATACAGCAGTCAATGTTTGCTGCAATTCATTCAGTGATGTTTCTTATGGCATATAATGTTTCATACATTGATGTATAAAATAAGACTGTCATCTTAAATAAGTTGTTAAAAAAAATTATACAATTCTCCTGTGTATTGTAAATGCAATTGAAAAAAACCTAATAATTTTCTGTCTTTTCTTTTTCTCCTTTTCCCATCAGGCAGCCGACAAACTGGAGAAACATATCCAAGAAATGGACGACGGCAGTTACATCGAGTTCGATGTGCCGGAGTTCAGTAACACTGTTCTGGACCAGCTCAATCAGCTGCGTCTGCAGGGGAAGCTGTGTGACATCATCGTCCACATTCAGGGCCAGCCGTTTCGAGCCCATAAGGCCGTGCTGGCAGCGAGCTCACCCTATTTCCGTGACCACTCGGCTCTCAGCACCATGAGTGGCCTTTCCATCTCGGTCATCAAAAACCCTGAGGTGTTTGAGCAGCTTCTTGCATTCTGCTACACGGGTCACATGTCCCTACAGCTCAAGGACATTATCAGTTTCCTCACTGCGGCCAGCTTTTTGCAGATGCAAGCCATCATTGACAAGTGTACCCAAATCCTGGAGAGCATCCACTCCAAGATTAGCATCCCAGTTAGTGTCTGCAGCCCAGGGAAGGGCGACTCGCAGGCCAGCGGCAATGGGGTCAACGACAGCAACCTCTTTGTAAACCCTACCCAGATCTCCCCCCCTTACTACTCTCGGCAGAGTCAGGCAGGACATGAAGTGCGCTTTGAGCTGCCAGGAAAAACCCACAGACGAGGCCGACAGCAACCGGAGGAAGGCCAGTCGGACCGAGGCAGCAGTGATAGTGTGTCAGAGCACGATGCTCCCATGGAAGGAGAAATGGAGCAAGTGGAACTGATCGGCAAAGATGGGCAGGTGACCGACGTGCACGTGAAAATTGAGAAGACCGAGAGACCCACTTACTCAGATAGTTCCTCAGCCGGTGATGATGGCTACCACACAGAGCTGGTAGACGGAGAGCAGGTACTGGCTGTTAGTGTGGGATCTTATGGTCCAGTCATCCAGTCGGCTGCCTATTCTTACTCAGGGCAGTCCACCCCGTGCTTCGTCAACCTCAGCAGCTCCAGTCCCTCCCGCTCCTTACTCAGTGGCTACAGAGGTGGGCGAGCCAGAGTGAAGCGGCCCCTGGGCATCCCGGCAGGAGTGCTGAGTCGTATCAAACCAGGCTCAGAAGACAGCGAATCAGTCGTGGGACCCACGGGATTGGAGAACGACGTGCGAGAGCGCAGCCTGCGGAGCCAGTGGTACCCCTACAACGAGAGACTTATTTGCATCTACTGTGGTAAGACCTTCAACCAGAAAGGGAGCCTGGATCGCCACATGCGCCTGCACATGGGAATCACCCCCTTCGTTTGTAAATTCTGCGGCAAGAAGTACACAAGGAAAGACCAGCTGGAGTACCACATCCGTGGCCACACAGACAACAAGCCCTTCCACTGTCAGATCTGTGGCAAGTGCTTCCCGTTTCAGGGCACCCTTAACCAGCACCTGAGGAAGAAGCACATGGGAGCATCAGAGGTGACTAACCATATAGACTCTCCAGAGACCACCGAGGGAAGCTCAGGTCAGAAGGACCAGGAGGAGACGTCTGAGGGGATGGCCTTTGAGGCACAATATGCAGAGGAGGCACCGGCCAATGAGGAGGAGAGTTCAAAATGCAGTCCAGAGGAAGCTCAAGCCTCAAGATGTGATTTTTAGGTCCTGCTTCAGGTTAAGGAAGCTTTAAGAAATGTTTATCTTAACTCAACTTAAAGGACTTTTTTTCTTTTTGAATCAGCTCCCTCTACTATAGACATTTCTTGCGTCAAGGGGTTTCTGTCAATTTGTGAAAGTAAGATTGTTGAATGCAGAGAGCAAATGCTTGCTTTATAGAAATCCGATTCTTTCAAGCAAAGGGAGTGACAACTTACTATTCTTGAGGAGGTCCCAATAATCAAGACCCCTTAATTGATTTATCTTTTTATCTTTCCATGTTTTTTAAAACATATTTACAGAGTTATATAGGCATGTTGCAATAATTGATAATGTGAAAGCTCTGGTAAGATGCTTGTCATATCACCTTTTTACCTGACCTGTTTTTGCACATGTGGCCACAGGAGGTCACTTACTCACAAGGAATGATTTTTCTGCCAGTGCAAAGCTTCTTGTGACATATCCGTTCAATACCTCATGATACAACTACATACTCATAACAGACAGTATTCTAACTTAATGAGCTCACCAGGTTCTACCTCATAGCCAAGAACCTACCAGGCACAGACGTGTTCACCGTTTGAAATCCGTTTTTAGGTTGTATGTACAGTATCTTTATTGCCAAACCCTGTACAGAATATTCTCTCGACACAAAGCCTTGATACTTATGTGAAATATTCCTTGCTGATTGTATGGATACGGGACAAAGTCCTTGTTTCATGCTCAGCCAGGTTGAAATGATGTTTAAGAAGGTGCTATGTTAGCAGTACATTTGCTAGCTTTCTTGTTTGTTTCTGCAGACAATAGAGTAAGAAAATGGCCCTGCATATTTTCAACATATGAGTTTGCTGTCTTGTAACGTTTGTTCTTCAAAACACTTAAGAATTGTATCTCTCATCACTACTGCAGATCTCACCCGTTCGTGGTTTCAGATGCTGTCATCCATGAAATGGGTGAAACACGTCCACACAGTGAAGTCATTTCTATTTCTCTATACTCTGATGGCAGACTTTTACTGAATTATTGTATGTGTAAATTGTTTTGTCCTGAGGTAGGCTTCTAGGTTAATACTCAAAGTTCTCACTGTCAACTCTATAGCACAGTAGGAACAGCTCTGGCCTGTTCACATAAATCAACATAGTACTCTTCTGAATGATATGCAAACAGAAAGAACAAAGGAATCTCAGCCATTTTGACATGGTTTATTCTTCCATTATTTCAAAGAGCTCTTGCTTTGCTTCCTTTCTTATTTTTGCTTCTGTCCCAACTTTCTACGATGGGACAATTGATCTGTGATCTTTTTTTCTCTGCATTGATCGGGGTCAGATGTGGAACTGCAACAAGTTTTCCTCATTTGTCTACCCTACTTTATGGTGTTTGACATCGATGTGGCACAGCTAGATTAAGGCTAAGATTTAATGTATTTAGAAGTAGCTGGTGATCCAAAGTATGATGCACTTTGCAGAGATGGGGGGAGGGGCGGGGGTTGTGCCATTGAGAAAACGTGCTAGCTTCTGTCTTCATTCTGATGCTGCAGGGTAGGACTAGATTGACAGCAGTGCTTCTGCCTATACGTACATATATTGTGATCTGTATTGAGATTCTGCAATCACATGAATACTAACGTCTACAAGTCATGCATATGGCTATATATTATATACAGTTTGAGCCATGGGGATCGGGACATGGGTTTTATTTCCATTCTGATTTAAGTCATCTGTATTTTACAGTTAATGCATACAAAAGGCACTTAGAAGGCCTGATTGATTATCCTGTTATATTTAGGACATTTAAAGCTCAGCTGGGTGGTCACTTTTGTGCTATCATGCTTTTCCTTTTTACCATCCAGCTGTTAAAATACATGTATTGAAGAGCACCTGCTATTTGCTTTTATTTTGTCCAATCCAGTCCATGCTGAATTTGATTCAATTAATTGCGTTTGGGTTTTTTCTCTCACAGTTTACATATAATTGTCTATGTTCGGTTGGTGGGAGAATATTGAGTTTTGTTTCTCATGTCTGACGTCAAGCGTGCAGTCTTTTTTTTTTTATTCTGGTGAGTGTGCGGTCATTGTCTTCTCGTTGACAGTCGAGATAGTGAACCATAATGTAGGGGATTTGGCAAAAGTCGGTATAGCTAGCTTTTCGTTGTCTTTGTGTGCCAGGCTTCGTCACAAACACTTTAGTTCATCACACCCACAGTCTGTCCACCTGTACAGTCCTTTTAGACGAATGTTTACTGAGCGGAGTGTTTATCTGTCGGCCGCTGACGTGCAGGTTGAACAGCTGATCTGACCTCACTAAAGATCAGTCAGTGACCTGTTTGAATCTGCCTACGACGAATACACCTCACCTAGGAAGGACAGAGTTGGAAATGTTCAAACCTCCTTGTCAGTAATGCTTTGTGAGTAAAAGGTACAAAATGCTAAAATAATTTTGTGCCAAGAGTTCACACCAAAGACTAATGGGTGATTTGTAACTTTAAAATGCTGACTGTATCACATAATTGAATGCTCATATTAAGAAGTTCTTAATTTAATGTAGGACTAGTCCATTGCTATTTGCAAGGAATGCACGTTTCCCAGCTTATAACAATCACTTGTGTACAATTTGAACAACTTGCTAAGAAGACATTAAGCAGCAAAGTCATAAATAACACAATATATTAAGCCATACAAAAGCTGACAAGATAACAGTTGTGCAATAGGTATTGTAATTGTTTAAAGCCAATGTAAACAAAACACAAAAAGTGGCATCTTTAACTTAGTGCCTTGCCACAAGCTTTACTTTGAGGATGCTGGCATTTAGATTCCTGTGCCTCTTTCCTTTTCTAATGGATTGAATAGAGCAATGATAGAATATGGCCACAGCATTAATCTATAGTGGTACTAAGAATGAATACAAATGAATTCATTTCACATTTGTCCAGTTGTTTTCCAGCTCAAGTCCTTTGCCCTGATCTGGCTCTTTATATTATAGTTTAAATCAAACTGATTTGATGGTTAATCTTCTTTAGTAGCATTGAATTGCAATGAAAAGAAGCAGTGTTGTTCCCTACAAGCCACTTCCCAGTGTTCAGAGACCTCACTGTATCCTTCCTCTCTGACCACTCTGGACAATCTTAACAATGTACTGTATTTTGGCATTTCAATGAAGGAAGGAGATGCGTGACACACACACACGTCTACTTCCTCTCTGTTCACTCGGAGCATCTGGCAAGGGAACAGCTGCTTTGGGATTTAGCAGTGGAGGAGAAAAAGAGAAGCTTTCCCTTATATACTGTAGCTGAATTGCACGTTGCTCAACCACACAATTGTATGAAATTGCCAATGGATCATTGTTTTTACATGTATTTGTGTCATCAATTGTGCACTTACAGTTTTGTTTTTTATAGTCAATACCAATTCCATCCGGGAAGTCTAGTTTATTTCTGTATTTTCTTTTAAGGGATGAGCTATAATGCCCTCAATCACTTTGCCAGGGACCATTTCCCTCTTAAATGGTGCTTTAGTCAGATTATTATTATTATTATTATTTTTTTTAAACGAGTCCTTATAATCATCATAGGTGAATGGAGGGGAAATAGTTGTATTGCTTTTTCATGAACTAGTTACTAAATGTGATACACACTTACAAAACCAACTGAACTTGACATCCACTCAAATCAACTCCACACCTCGGAGAGGAGCAGGAGATGCATTATGGGCCACAAGTAATCAAAAGGAAGTGTTTACAGGGAAGGCTGTCAGACTACTTTTTGAAATTGCAGCTCGTCCTATTCTTTTTATAATAAACTCACTTCAGGTAGTTTACAAACACTGATACAGGCTTAGAAAAAAATCTTAAGTCTTCCATAGCTTTTCTGTCAGTTTCTGTCTACTGTGTATCATAAGAAAAAGCAATAACCTTTTTAAAAGCGGTGTATTGGGATCATCAAGCCTATTGAAATATTGACCTGTCGTATATCAAACAGACTGAATGTCAGGAGGCTTAGTGAATTGAAGTAAGACCAGGGCGATTTGATATTGATTGATCATTTTTAATATATATATTTTCTGAAATGTTGGACGGGTTGACTTTCCTCTTCAGAAAAAATATATTTAAATGAAAAAGCGACGTTGCTGGCTGGTGTTATGAATCAAAAGCCAGTGGTAGACAGTGAACTGCAACACAAGAAACGAGTGCATGGTTATCAAACTAGTGGCACTGTTCAGAGTTGCACCTCCAGCTGTGTTAAATAATGAAAGGGATTTTGGGCTGTAAAGCCACTGTTTGGGTGGGGGCTGTCTGTCATCGTGACGAGGTTCAGGGGTCTCCTTCAGATCCTCGGGATCTGACACTAGCTGTGGTTGATTAGGACAAGGGGGAGGATTTCAAGTCAATCTATTGTTCCTTCTCCCTTTACAACTCCCTAAACTCTACACTGCAATGTCTCTGGCTCATATGTATTAGGAGACAAGGCAAAAAAGAACTTAGAACTCAGGGTATATCATGTTAAAAGTGGTCTCATTGGACATATGTGTGTCCATAGTAGAATTGTGCACTTCGCTTCAGGTGGGGAAACAAGTCCTCAGTCAGTGGTTCCCAAACATTCTGCCTCAACGAGCCCATATTTTCCACAGAGCTGAAGCTCGAGGAGCGCTGGAGACCACGTAGCGAAGCATTATTACAGACATGCCCCAACTCCTGTTTTGTCCACTCTACACACAACCTCACAACCCAACTGTGAACCTCAGAACTCTACTGTTTTGTACAACTATGAAGTAAATTAAGCTAGCTAGAGCTGATGTATCTATTGCCATTTATGAATTTTATTTTATAGCATGAAATAAAATATATTTATTCAAATTATATATTTTACTCATCATTCTGTGCTGCTTTGTTTTGGTTCTTAAGCTTGTAAATTGCTTTTTTATTATATAAAAAATGTCAATAGAATAATGCGTTTGTAAAATAAAGACGCTCATTTGGCTCTGATTTGTCTTGTGTGTGTCTCTAGTTGATGATTTATTCACTTGTCTATGTGCATGCTAACTAAAATGACCTTAGACAAACAACTAGTATCCAACCATCCTTAAGTAGTCTTGTTTACAACGTGTTGAACAAGGCATCCAATATATGGCCAAAATGTGTCTGGCATGAATGGAATTCACATGACTGCAGTAAACTATATGTGAATGCCATCTGGAGGAATATCTGGCGTGTGTGCACCTTTAACCCTCCAGGGGGAGCTAGAGATCAACAAATACACCTCAAACTATTGTTTCTTTTGAACCAGAGTATAGTTTAATAAAAATATACATACAAATACATATCTCAAAATGATATGGCTTGTGACTTAAACACGTCTCTTACATTTCATTACTAGTGTTACTTATAGAAGCTGTCTTGATTAAATGCTAGGCCACTTTTATGAAATTTAAGGTGTACACGTTTCTGTTATGATAATTTACAAACCAGATGTTTAAAAAGACTTCTTCCTCTTGTAAATTCTCTTGAGAGTTCAATAATCTTTTGTTTTTCTTTGCTACTATCGGTGCATGTGGAAATAGCTTATTCACAAAAGTCACAGAAGCCGAGTTGTAGATTAAAATACAATAAATTGCTTTAGTCTCCGATGGCTGGTAATAAAATTAATTTATCACTAGTCTCCTATTCCTGCAGGTCTCCAGATATACGCTCTGCCCAATCCTGAGCACTGCTATAGCTCTTGTCCTGACTGTTAAAAAATGCACCCAAAGGGAGGAATATATTCATGGAGTGGCACAGCTGTGGACCAGCCTCCCATAGTGTTACCACTGTCTGTGGCTTTTACAGAAAGTGAGACCATAAGGGAGCCAAATGACTAATAAACTACCAAATTGGCCTGCTATGTACTTTTCTGAAATGTTCTTGAAGCCTTTTACAACAGTTATTTTAGGCAGCATGTTGCAGCCAACATATCCAGTGTTTTATACCTAAAATAATTGTCAAATATATTTTCACTTTCTGATCAGTAAATGACACTTCTTGGCAACATGTGATGTCAAATAAGCATCACTCTATGCTTAAATGTTCAAATAAACTGGATGAATTATTTGAATGGCAGCATTATAGGGCTGCACTGACACTTGATATTAAAATAATAGGCTAAATTGCCCAGTTCAGTGGAACAAGATAATAAAATAAGAACCACAGAAAACAAGGCCAGGAAACCTGGGGTAGTCTTGTTTCCACAAGAGTCTTTAACTGCATTCTATGGTTATGATGTATTGTGGCTTTCTGTAACAAAAACTCTACCAGTTGGACTGGAGTGAATAATTGATAGGTATAGTTGTTTCACACATTTGTTAATATGAATGGCATAAACTTTCAGGGTGATCTTAAGTTTTGTTATGCTACATGACTGGTGGGTATTCAATTCCCGTCAATGTTGTGCCACTGGCTCAAATTGTTTTGGCTTGAGCTGCAGCTTTCTAACCATAGACTGTATGGTTTTGACTAATTTCACAGTCAAAATGAGTCATTTATGACATGCATAGCTAGATTGCTGCTGGTGCATTAAAGTGTCTGCTTATACTTTAACCCACGGTGCAGGGGTAAAGTGCTATTTTTTTACAAGTGGGGGTGGACCAAACATCCTTTAGGGGGGTCGTCGCCTCCTCTGGGGTCCGGATTTTTTTTTAAATATTGAAGTTAAAAGCATCAATCTGGTGCACTTTGAGAGCAACATTAACCCTACCTTAATAATACCTTAAATGGGACATATCATGCTATATTTGAACAATATATTGTAGGGCCATACCTATATAAAGTATATACATTTTATTTTTTTTCAAAATACCAAACAGATCCTGCATTTTAGCCATGCCTCATTTAGCTCTATTTGCTCTTTCCAGCCCTTTTTTTGCAGGGGGCTGATTCTGTGAGCTGCAGCTTTGAGATCAGCTGCTAGGCTGCAGCGGGGAGACGAGGGGGAGAAAAAGAGATCTCCGTCCTCCGTGTTTTATTCTTATATGATTATATAGAGTCATTATTCACTCAATAAATAATAAAGAAGACCTTTGACCGGCACTTTTCTAATTTTGTCCGGAAGATTTAAACTTTAACGGACATGTTAATCTAACTGAAACTCTGCTGGAATTACAGTGCTTGCCTCGACGGGGAGGGATTGCATTGAGTTACAGGAGCAAACGCTTGCCTCGGGGAGGGAGAAAAAGAGCCACAGCGGAGAATAAACAGAAGGGCAACCATGGCAACCATGCGCGGGAAGTCTTCTTTGCTGCTTTTGTGGCAGACTACAGCGCTGGCATATGTACTACACTTACAGGCCTGGCATATGTACTACAGCGTCTCCAGCGCTTTTGAGCGGCAATGGCCGGCCGTGGCCCAACCCCACATTCCCCTGATAGGTGGAGAGTTGACCACTAAGCGGAGCACCACTTCTGTGACGTAGAAAATAATTCAAATCTGGATCAGTCTGTATCAGATCCGTTGCAGCCCCGTTTTTAGAGATTTGGGTATGGAGGAAAAGAGAGAGGGTTGTGTTTTCTGACACTTAGTGAGATCCCTGGAACACCGGGGACACATATTCATGTATAAAAGACGTACAAAAGTGCATTTTGCATAATAGGTCTCCTTTAAGCATTGGCATGTTTGAAGATTTTTTGGCAAGAGAGAGAAAAAACTCTTGTAATGAAGAATTGTTATTCTAACAGGATGGACGGTTCATAATGAATTGTTTATGCTATTTTGCCAGCAGCCATGCAGAGGAGAAAACAAAGATATTGTTGGTATGTCACTGGCGTACCTTTCAGCACACGCTCGCCTCCATTATATCTTCAGTGGTAGATTATCGGGCGAATAGCTGTTCAAAGTGATGGAGCAGGTGTTGGTGCTGAGGGTTGTTGGCTTATGCAGATTTCAGACTCTGGGCTACTGTCCAAACAGGCTATGACCTTCTCAGCTCAACTGAAATCTGGCTCGTTTTGCGGTAATCCGCAGTCGTTTTGGTGCTTGTAAACTGTGTGCTTCTACCACCATATGGGTATAGTTTCAGGCCACAGAGGCATGATATTGTTTTTTTTTCTCGATTACGTTAGTTGTGTAAAGAGAAGGCATATGTTAACAACGCTAAGGCTTCAGTCAATTTGTCTTCTGTGCTCTAGCAACAATTTTTACGGGACCTTGACGGAACATCTGAGGTCAAGTAAAGATATCGACCTTGACAAGAATGAACTGCTTTTCCTTCCGGGAAAAGATTGTCCCACTCTTGCCTAACAATCAACATCGGCACCTCTGTTGTTTCCCCGACTCAGACTGCAAGGAATCTGGGTGTGGTCCTAGATAACAAACTGTCCTTCACTGCAAACATTGCTGCAACAACCCGCTGCTGCAGATACACGCTTTACAACATCAGGAGGATACGTCCCCAGCTGACCCAGACATCAGCACAGGTTCTGGTCCAGGCCCTCGTCATCTCACGCCTAGACTACTGCAACTCCCTCCTGGCTGGTCTACCTGCATGTGCCATCCGACCTCTGCAGCTCATCCAGAATGCAGCTGCTCGTCTGGTCTTCAACCTTCCTAAATTCTCCCACACCACACCACTCCTCCGCTCCCTTCACTGGCTTCCAGTAACTGCTAGAATCCACTTCAAGACACTGGTACTTGCGTACCATGCTGCGAATGGATCTGGCCCTTCCTACATCCAGGACATGGTTAAACCGTACACCCAAGCAGGTGCACTCCGCTCTGCATCGGCCAAACAGCTCGCTGCACCCGCACTGCGAGGGGGACCCAAGTTCCCGTCAGCAAAAACACGTGGGTTTGCTATCCTGGCTCCAAAATGGTAGAATGAGCTCCCCATTGAAATCAGGGCAGCAGAAAGCTTACACATCTTCCGGCCAAACTGAAAACTCATCTCTTTAGACTCCACTTTGAGCGATTGAATTACTAACAAAGCACTTATATACTAATAAAGGGCTGGTTTTCTAAAGCCAGTTGAGTAGCACTTGAAATGTTTGGCTCTATGAAACCTGATGTACTTATATGATTCTGTTTTCTTCAAGGTTGTATCTTCCTGGTCGAATGCACTTATTGTAAGTCGCTTTGGATAAAAGCGTCAGCTAAATGCAATGTAATGTAATGTAATGAACAGAGTTTCTGCGATGTTCAATGCGGGAGAAGAAGACCGGCAAAATAACGGGCGGAATCAAATTAAAGAATTTCGTGCGTAGAAGAACAGAATGATGACATAGAAGGGAAATGGTTGGAAACCTTATCAAGAGAAACATACATGTTGAAGTGGAGACCCCACAATAAACACTCACCGCTGGAAGGCCTTCCCCCGTGTCTCCTTTAGACTGCTGGAGGGAAAGGAAAACATGTCAATATCAGAAGTTTCTTCAGAGCTGACAGAAAGCGTCAAATCTCCTTAGTCTTATAAACAAGGTTTCATTTTTACTTTGTAAATGATATTTTGTTTCTATAGGTCTTTTGTCTGTTTTAGCTGAAAGTAAAAGGCTGATCATTCGTTTATTGCAGAACCTTCCGATGTTCAATAACACATTTTTATCATTTCCATCATCACATTTGAGTTTCTGTCAGAGTGGAAAAGCTTCTGAAAGTGGTTCATTAAAAACACAGAACAAGCCTTCAATTAAATCTATGGCCGAATACTTTTTGTTTTAATAATTTATTTCCATCTCTTCCTTTCCTCTGCATCTTCCTCCGTCACACCAACCACCTGCCTGACCTCCCCCTCCACATCGCTTTGACTCCTTAAAACAGCATTGTGGTCAGTCAGGAATGTTTAGGAATTGTTTGCTTAGGAACTTGACCGGAGTCATTGAAGCCACTATTACACAAAAGCCTTCTCCCATTAAGAACTGTCAGAATGTCATTCAGTGGGTGACTGCAGTGATGTACAGAGAAGTGAGCAGTCACAGCTTCAGGTCCTCCGGTGCTTCACACTGAGTGAAGGAGGTCAGGCACGGGGACCAACAGTGTTCTGTGCTGGCACCGGCAGCCTGACATCTGCAGCTCTGTGTTTCACTGGGATTTTTCCCACCAACATTCTGTAAAGACCCCCAGGCTCTGTCTTTATATTCTTCTCTGGTGAATGCAGATGGGGAAGAAACTAAGGTAGGTGTGTGTGTGTGTGTGTGTGTGTGTGTGAAAACCATGCCCTGTTCTACCCCCAAATTAACATTCCAACCTTAACACAAACTGATCATCAACATGTACAAAAGTAGTGTGTGGCAGAAGAACGTTTGGAGCACCAGTGCAATGTAGGGCTAGGTGTCTGTGTGTCCAACCTAAAGAAAATGGTGGTTTAGTCAAACGTTGATTGTCTTAAACAAACAAACAAACAGGCTGACCATGAGATAAATCATTTAGAAAGTGTTGAGAAGGGAAAACAGCACAAAAGAAAATCTGAGTTGGAGACCGCTCCAAAATGAAAACAGCTACAAGTCAGAGAGAAGAGGCACTACTCTTATACAAACCGTGGAACAGTATTATTTAATATTAAATCATTCTCTGTGAGAGGATCATTTATAGGAAAATTTACATCAAAAGTTGTGTCTTTTCTCCTGAAAAGGTGGGATGACAGATGAGTGAGGGTGCACTGGAAAGAGGGGTGGATGAACTCAGAGTAGGCGGCACCTCTCACCAGTCTCGAGCTGATTGGCTGAGAAGGCAGAGGGGCCGCCACCAATAGAAGTGAGGAGGAGGAAGAGCAGGAAGGAAGAGGAGGAGGGAAGAACCCACAGCGAATCACCTCCCCATCCTGCTGGGTGCCCACAGGACCCCCTATGGTAGCAGAGGGCCCGGGGCCCAGTCTGAGGACCAGGGGGCCGTATGTGCTGCTGGTGGCCTGCAGCCAACGGTTCATCGCTGCCTGATGACTGACGGTGTTTCATTAAATCAACAAGAAAACAGAAAATAAAGCAACCGTGTGTGTGTGTGTGTGTGTGTGTGTGTGTGTGTGTGTGTGTGTGTGTGTGTGTGTGTGTGTGTTGATAAGACATTGTGTACCTCTGGGTCAGTGATTCCTTGGACACACTTTGGACACTCCCAGCAGCTGGGCAGGTCTTTGTTCACCACCCCCTCACCTTGAACCTGCAGATGCACATATTAGAAGTAAATGGATGGATGAAAATAAATAAAATAGGTATTAATAAACACGACTAAAACCAAACTGATATCTAGATGATGAGTGTTATCACTGTAATAGGACCTATACTAGATGTATGTATTCCTTCCTATTAAACACAGCTGCAGCAGCAGCAGGCAAGTACTTTAATAAAGTTGTGGGTCTCAGATGTAATAGATGAAAGCTTCCTGTGGAGCTTTGGCCTTTAGTAGTGCTAAAGACATGTGTGGTGAGCCAGAATACATAATTCATTATTTATTTGACTGTACATGTTGATGGTGTTATATTACGGTAATACCAAAATGAAACAATTACTTTTTTAAATATGATTCTACCTATACCTCTATTGGCAATGCAGGAAAATATCTTAAAAAGAATAAATAAAAAGAAACATTTGTATTTTGTGTGTGTGCAGGACAGTCAAAAAATGGCATGTCCAAATGATTTTGCTCCATTGTAGGATGTGTAGATGTTCCACTCAGAATACACGGGGGACAGTGTTCTGTATAATAAAGAAAGTCATAAATGGTTGTGTGGTCGCATTATACCGTGAGGCAGGCAGGATGGACTATCTGTGCACAGTTGGAACATTCCATCAGAGTGAGGGAGGGGTCTCCAGTCTCCTCCTGATTGGGCTCTTTGCAGATCTCACACACTGCAGACAGAGGAAGGCCCGGCTGGAGGGGCGAGGGGAAGTTAAAAAAACAGATATATCCAACTTATATTAAAAAAATTAATGAATAAATATATAGGAGTGATTTACAGAGAGACACTGCCGAAGCACACAGGTCTGCTTGAGTTTCCCTGGTCCTCCAAACTTCTTCATGTCTCTGCAGAAGTTACAGTCTCCACACTCGGGTCTCATACAGGCCTCACAGCGCTTACACCTGAGAGGAGGGAAACAGAACAGCAATGATCATCGCTTCAATCCATACTTTCACAATTATATTAACTATAAAAGGCTTAAAAGGCTATACAAATGGTGTTGGCTTCAAACTACTGGAATAGGATCACTTAATTGTGACTGGTATACCACAAACTAAACTGCAATCAACTTGCAAGGCTTTATTTGCCTCAGTCACTGAACTCATTTGGTGTAAAAACATCAACATCCAAGCACATATTCATTTGATGTGACAGAACACACACCTGACTCTGCGGCGCCTCAGCACAGACATGGAGGAGGCTGGCTTCTGTGGTCGGGGGGTGATGGGGGTAGAGGCCAGTTTAGGGCGAGGAGGAGGTGGAGGAGGAGGAGGAGGCTGGTACCAGGAGGGCTGGTGGAGAGGAGCAGAACAAAGTTAATGGCAGAGGTAAACCAACGATAACAGCCAGGCATTTTTCTGTTGGACAATCAATACGACTGTTCTTCATAAATACAGAACATCAAATATTCATAAATGGTTTTTTTTCTGATACAACTGTAAATATTGGACTAATCAACACAGCCAAACACCTCATCCAGGTATTGTTTTATTTAAAACACAGATACATTATTTACAGACATATTTATAACCATTCATCTTAGAGCTTTAGGATACACTCAAAGCATCATTGCTGATGTGCTGTGTCTAAAAAGTGAAGGCCGCTTACTCTCTTTGGCCACTTGACGATGGGCTTCCCGGAGTAGGATAGTTTGGGGTTGTCACTGGCGTGTTCCTTCAGCAGAGCCTGCAGCACAGCAGGGGGGGTGGGGGGGGGCACAGCAGAGGAAAGCCATCCAAAGGACACCATTAAATATCAGCAAGACCCCCACAGCAGAGTAACTCAAACGCACCAGTCATACCTTGATGTGTGTGATGAGTGCCGGGGCGTTGTGTATGCCTGCGGGGAGACACTTCTTGTTGGAGGGCAGAGCCTCCAGTTTACCCAGCAGGTTCCACATCCCCTCCAGCTCAAGGGGAGTCAGATGAAGTTTAACGTCCAACTCTTCATCACTGCTTCCCTCATCCCTCTCTTCCCCCTCCTCCTTCAGCTGCTCGATGGCTGGATCCGAGCTGGCCGGCTTCTTCAGACCTGACAGAAGGAGTTACACACTATTTACAACCAATTCACACAAACGGGTGTCTCTACACATCTCCCCCATCTGTTTGCATGTGTGCATACCAATGCCCAGCGTGTGCTTCTGGAACTCTGGTGTGAGGTAGGAGGTTTTGGTCAGGCTGAAGACGTAGCGCTCCAACACGTACCAGCACATCTCATAGAAGAAGGGGTAGCGGAACTTCAATGGAACCTGAGGTGAAAGAGGCAACAGGCTTAAACAAGCATTCACTTTCTGTCTTTCCACTTTGTGGAGAGGGTTTTCACCTACCCGCGTTCTGTCCTCTATGTTACAGATGTTGAGCTGCGAGGGGATGTTGAAGCTGTGCAGGAAGTTTCCTCCAAACACCATGGTGTCCACAGGGGTGTACACAGCATGAATCCAACCTGACACACACACACACACACACACACACACACACACACACACACACACACACACACACACACACACACACACACACACACACACACACACACACACACACACACACACACACACACACACACACACACACACACACACACACACACACACACACACACACACACACGAAATCATTCTGTGTGTGTTAGGAGAGTCAAAGTCGGGCTCGACCCGATAACTTCGTTTTTTCTTCATTGGGAAAGAGATGCACACTTTGTATGATTTAGAGATTTTATATCATCATATATATATATATGTCACTAAATGCAACAGAAATGCAAATAAGGCTCAATAAATGTGTGAGGGAGAATACAAAGGATGTGTATCTGTTGTGTGAGCAACATAAGTGACCTCCACCTCCGAAAGAGCTTTGAATATCGAAACAGAAGCTCAACGGGGTAAAAGCTCTCTGGGAGAGTTTACCTGAGGGGATGATGAAGGTGCAGCCCTGCTTCAGTTCAACCCTCTGACAGTCAGATGCTCGGTCTCCCAGGAAAATGTCTCCCTGCTTCCCGGACAGCACCCAGTTCTCATAGAGTTCTAGGTTCTGAGGGGTGGGAGGGATCAGCCAGAACACCTGAAACACACAGCTGCAGTTCTAACCACGAGGCCACTTACTGAGGAAGCAGAAGTCATTTCAGACGAGACCCCCAATTCTAGACGTTCTTTCTGTACATTTCAAACTATTTATCTAACGCTTCGTTTCCAAAAACAAGAACAGCCTTCAAGTTTTTAAGTTTAAAGTCCTCACTTTGATAATCTTGATTTAGAACATTTGAGGCTGTAAGACAGTGGCTGACCCCCCTCTGGCCCCACCTTGCTTCCTCGGAGGATGTGGTACCACACTGAGGTCCCTCCAAAGTCAATGTGAAAGTCAGTGTAGCAGCCCTCCACACTCATGAGACAGTATCTGCAGAGACACACACAACAGCAATGTTTCCATAAAGAAATATGATACATAAGTGGTTTGATTTTGTACTCGTTTTTCCTGTGTGGTTTATGATGCTCTGCAAAGTGGACCTGGTAGGCTTACTTCTGGACCTTGGGGTACTGCATGTCAGTGATAGAGTTGGTTGAGTCTCTCTGTCTCTCCTTCAGGTGACGGGGCCACATGTTGTCCACCCAGTCTATCAAATCTACCTGCACACACAAACACAGGACAGACACATGGTAACATTTCTCTGACATAACAGACAGATCAAACGTACTAATATTTACAAATTCACTGTAGTAACAGGAAAGTATTTTACTCACTCACTTTCAATATCACTTAGTGATTTGTAATGTGTATCTCTATTTACTGGCTTTCACATCTTTGCTTAGCTTTGGAAATGTCCTTATTAAGAATATTTGTTACAATGTTGTTAGTTACACTCTATGTGCACTAACAGTACGGACTCCTGTTAAACTGAGAGCTTCCTGATACTGCCTCTCTTACTGCCAGAATGCTCCTTTCATTATGGCCAAGCTTGAGCCCCCCCCTTTCTCCTCTCTCTGAATAAATATACAATGCAGCGTCTTTCACTCTGCAGACAGTTTACTCTCTGTATGACAAAGACAGCTGAATGCTTGATTCTTTATCCATATTAGATGAGTAAAAAGGTAAGTGCTTGCATGAGGTGTGCAGAATACACACATATGGTAAGTGTATGAACATACCGTGGTGGGTCTCCTGACCAGGTTCTCCAGCTTTGTGTGGCTGAACTCCAGGCTGATGACATTATAGAGCTTCTCTCTCTGAGACGGGGGGGTCTCGTAGTAGCGTGTCCACTGGGCCATCGACATCTCCGTCCCTTTCTGAGTGCTCACGTCCATCACATCAATCATACGTCTGCTGCCTGAGAGGGATTTAGGGCAATGGTTATTCCCAGCATGCCAAAAAAATCATGTCAAACAGCAACTGATAAAACACATTTGAAGTCATGGTTTTTAATAAATACTTTGATGCAAGAACGATGTAATACTTCAATTAAACAAAATATTGTATTTGTATTTTGTAAAAAGCAGAGGGCATTATATCCAAAACCTTGTTTGAAACCTTTTGTACATCAAGAGGTGGCCACTGGTTTGTTTCCACTGGAATTACAGGCAGTTTAGCAAAGTTAGTACTTTATTAAAAACTATTGTGTGCCATTTCTCTAGCCTCACAGGCAAGTTAACTAAGTGAATTGTTCATGTCGTGACTGGCTGATGAACAGGTGTTTAGTTCAACCCTAAAAAAGATATCCAGGTTCTCGAATGTGATGATCCACTTATTTCCGTGTAAATCTAACACTTGATAGTTTGGGATATATTCAAGGTTAGTCAGAGAAAATACATCAGTCATTTCAATCATTTGAAATCTTTCATAGATTCATTACATTAATAGAATCATTCTCATCATTCAGTCAGTGCATTACTGAAATTATAATCTAATATTTGTTTCAATCTTTCCACTCACATGGATGTTATTATTCAATGACTGAACTCAATACATGTAGTAGTTTATTGTAAAGTAAGAAAAGTGTATTAATGAAGTCTTACCAACAAACATCTTGACATCATTGACACTGAAGTCGGGATCAGGCATCCTACAGAACAACATGAGTTACTCAACAGGTCTCGTGTCTCTCCTCAATAGACAAGAACAAACAAGCAAGTTTAAAAAAAAGATGAAGAAGTAAAGAGGAAGACCTACTTGATTCCCAGTCCATCAGGCTTCTCAAAGAGGATTGGGTCCCTCAGGCCCTCTCTCTGGACGAACTCGTAAGTCAAGTCTAAGGAATACAAAAAACAAAGTGTGACTGAGAAATTTTCCAATGTTTGCTCTCTATTATTAATTTTGGGCTGTTTTTTGTTCATGGAGGCCGAATTATTGTAGCATTGTCCAAAGATTGTATATAATACAGTGTTTCCCCTACCATTGTCTTGGCGGGGCCCTGCGCACAGCCTGAAATTCAAAGTGTTTTTTATTTTTATTATTTAAAAAACAATATAT
>NW_011350953.1:118921-120303 GCF_000735185.1 Notothenia coriiceps | reverse complement strand
TTTTATGCCATTTTTGTCATTTTGGTTAAGAAAAATCACTTGTATAATATTTAGTATTATATTTTGGTTCACACTAGAAATATTTTATATTTAATTTTTCACTATTTATAATTTTAGACATTTTTTTTACATTTTAAAAAAAAAAACGAATTTCCGGCATGCGGGTCATTTTTGACCCACTTATGGAAGCTTGGGGTAGAAATACAAAAACTACAATTTCTTAAAATTTAAATTTAAAATGTTAATGGCATGATATCCAAAACATGCTTTTTGAGGAATAGCTGGAATATGAAATGATAAAAAAATGTAATTACAAAGATACTTCAAGAAAACCACCTCACCGGGTCCAAAAAGACCCACTTATGCATCTAAGGGTTAATTACCTTAAATGTGTTATTTGTTTTTGGACAAAACAAAGAAATTAAAGCTGTCACCTCCGAGACATTCAAAACACTTCTTCATTCCTTCTTTTTGCTGACTTACGAAAACTGTCAGCTCAACTTTCCTTTAAAAGAAGCAGTCTGGTAATAATCAGTGAGTAAAGACTATTGTATAGCAGACAAAGGGTTTTCTCGGAGTCTGATGTGAACATGATCCTGAGTGTATTTAGGGGAGCAGGTGAACCTGAGGAGATTCAGACTGACAGCGCTGTCAGAGACACTCAGTGTTACAGGAAACAACAACAGGGAGCTGCTCCTCTTCGTCCTCGTCCATCTTCATCTTCTTCTTCATTTCTCCAGCCTCACATGTTCCTCTGCTGTCAGCGAGCAACGACCTCTGACCTCCTTCCTGAACACAGAGACATGAATCCGTTTTTTGCCTCAGGTTGAAACACACACTGATATTAGATGCTATGAAGCTGCAGCTAATGTCTATTTATTCAAATGTTAACCTGCAGATTATATTATATAAGTCAACTGTATAGTCCACAAAATGTCAGACTACAATGAACAATGTCAACAAAGGTTTTCTTCAAACAAAGTAGGTCCCATTTACTGAGATAGGAAACAGGCAAACACTGTTAAATAATTGAATATGAAACAGTGTGATTATACTTTGTTGTCAGGTCGAGTCTTGCACGCTTCACAGCAGCTCCATTTGCAACTTCAACAGGAGACAAACATTAAGACAAGAAACAAGGAAACAGACATTTAACATAACATTGATTTGGGTTTAAAGTCTGTATTTAATTTGAGGAATGACTGGTGCACTAAAGAGCGCTTCAGTATTCTGCTCATTTTCAGGTGTATATCAGTATGTAGTGTCTCTACTTTAAAGAGTCCTCTCCTGCTGATGTTCAGGTGTATATCAGTATGTAGTGTCTCTACTTTAAAGAGTCCTCTCCTGCTGATGTTCAGGTGTATATCAGTCAAGGCACACAG
>NW_011350953.1:114515-118836 GCF_000735185.1 Notothenia coriiceps | reverse complement strand
GATGTTCAGGTGTATATCAGTATGTAGTGTCTCTACTTTAAAGAGTCCTCTCCTGCTGATGTTCAGGTGTATATCAGTATGTAGTGTCTCTACTTTAAAGAGTCCTCTCCTGCTGATGTTCAGGTGTATATCAGTATGTAGTGTCACTTGCTGCAGCACCTCTTTTCACCCTCTGTCGGAAACCAGAGCCCAGTCTGTTCTGATTGGTTAGCTGGCTGGCTCTGTTGTGATTGGTCAATTGCTTAAAGATGTAACGCCTCTTAGCCTATCATGTACAATGTGTTCTAGCGCTAGCCAATAGAAGTGCGAGTGTTACATAGTGATGTCAGTTGGATTTCTATTTGTCTTTTCCAGAAATAATAAGAAGCGTCTTGTTCTGTTTTCGTTCCTCGGGCCTTGACCCATCTTCCTTTTCCTTCTTCTCTCGTGTCTAATTGCGGTTGGCCTCCATAACTGTTGCATTACCCTCATCTCATTGTTTCACTTTAATTGGTCTGATTTTAAATAGAGATATCGAGACGTACTTTTATATTCCTTCAGATTTTTTATTCAGACGTGTGAACGGTTGTGATTCCTCGCCTCAGATCAACCTCTCAGATTTCACACAGCGCCTCTTATCTCAGAGTTTTGATGATTAAACGCCTCGTTGCTTTGAAGGAGAATCTCGTTCATCGCTCGTTAGGAACAGGCAGCTGTACGAGACTACAGATCTTTGATGTGAAAGACTACAACTCCCAGAGGAGCGTGTGAGTCAGTGTTTGTAGTGTTTGTGAATGATGAGCGACGTGTTGGAGACGAGAGCTGCGAGCCTCGAGGTGAAGCCGACTCCGTCTGATGTGACAGCTCGGCCCTCTGGGAAACATTACGGAGCACGCTGGAAAAAATATACACCGTGAAACACACTCTAAAAAATATGGGGTTACTTACTGCGTGAAACAACCTGTGTGGAAAGATAATAAATAAAACAAACAAAATACTGTCAGCTGAGAGATATAAAAACTAATGCACTTAGCTCTCCAGTTTTATGACCTTTCTATCTCCACGTGATGCTTGAAAGCTTCTGCACATTGCAATGTTAAAATATAAGTATATTTACATGCTGTACTTAAGTTCACATTTTATTTTAGAGTATATATATTTCTTGAGTATACTTCTTCATCAACTGATTTATTTTTTACACTACAATAGTTCCGCTCAAACGATTTGTCAAAGAATCAATTAGTTGAATATTCCAATAGTTATTTTTTCAGATTACTCCACATGAGTGCAGCACAAACGCCCTAAATCTATCAATGTCAAAGAAAGGGAAACTTAATGCATCTGTCCTTTGATTTGAACTTAATCTAAAATGTTCTTCCTTGGTTCTCGCTACACCCTTCAGCAAGTTTCATTAAAATCAGGCCAGTAGTTTCTCATCGTGCAGACCGACGAATGAAACACATAACCTCCTATCAAAGGTTTGAATCATTCATCAGCAGGTTTAAGTAGTCAATAACATAAATACATAATAACCCGAATTAAAACTAAAATGATACTTGGAGAACCATGCTGCATTCAGGTGCTCTTTGAATGACCCAGTTTCCTGAGTTTTGCGATTGTTCTTAAGACTTCATTGGTTGGTTAATAATAATAATAATAATAATAATAATAATAATAATAATGCATTACATTTTTATTAGAGCGCTTTTCCGGGTGCTCAAAGTGCCTTACAATTACACAATACACATATTAGACATGTAAGAGTCATTACTGTGGACAACACCCACAGGAGCAAATTAATTAACACACCCTTAGTCTTAATATGGAAACAAGTATGAACGCTATGGATAACACGCACTGTTTTTGTTTTATTTCGTTAATAGCTGTTTTTCCTGAATTCTCCCAGTGTGAAACACATTTTTCAGATATTTCTGACGCCACTGAATGCAGCACGAATGTCCAATCTTGCAAGAAAGAAATGAGTGTGTCCTCAGCGGGATTTGAATCCACTCAAAAATGTAATGGGTTCTTCCTGGGACCAGGTTTCATTAAAATGCGTCCAGTAGTTGCTGTGTAACCCTGCAGACAGACAGACACTCTGTAAACACCACGTCCTATCTGGGGTAATGCTCATTATCTCAGTCTAACGAGGTCTGATAGAGTCCTGTTGTATCGCTGCAGGTCTCAGGCAGTGTGTCAGATTGGATTGTTATCATAGCATGAACTGCCTTCTCCCAGTTAAACCCAGATTAACTGTGTATGACTACTAGACTAGTAGACTCTAACCACCTGATTTTAATTCACAATGAATCTATACTAAGTCATTTGAAGATAACAAGATGAAAAACCTTCAGCCAAATATGTACAGGCTGTGTCAAGGAGAGACTAGGATCTTTAAATATCCTGATCCTTCTGTTAAAATATCTCAATCAAATTACAATACTGAAGGTACCGGATGCTTTTACTAAATATTTACACATTGAGAATTATGAATCAGATATATGGATTCATTGACACTTGACTTTAAAACCAGGGAAAATAACTCTTATGATATCTAACATAAGAGATGATATCTTGTCTTATTTTACAATAGCTATATTGTATTAACATATATTTCATTACATGTCACTTGTTAGACGCTTATCCAAAGCTACTTACATACATTCAATACTGTGGGCAATCCCCACAGGAAGTGTCTTGTCCAAGGACACAGCAGAATGTTTGACTGCAGCTGGATTCGAACCAGTGCCCCGTGATCCAAAGATCAGCGCACTCACCACTGAGCCACAACCTCCCCATTTCCCAGCGCTACACCAATAACAGCCAACGAAAAACAGCTCTTTGTTTGCCACAGAACATTTGAAGAAATCGTGATATACTGCGGAAAAGTTTTGACGCTTGTCTGAGAAGTATTATAAAGTGTTTGTATGAAATATATATAACAAATCAACCATGCATGAGAACCAGCATTTACTGTCTATAAATAAGCTTGTTGAAGCGAAATGCAACTAAGTGGATTGGATTCAGTTAATAATTAATGACGTACATTAAGCGTGTGATGAGGAGGAAGATACTCTCCTCATCGCTCCACACTGATCTGATGTAACCTGCCTCACATTAATACATTAAAATCTCACATAAATGTCCAGTTTCTCACATTTTTCAACATTTTATGACCAACTAAAGCCTTGTATACTTTGCACATTTCTGTCCATAACATTTATTTTTTAATTATTTTAATCTGCACGGGTTTCCACTTTACTACAAATACTGCACATATTCCATTTATTATTTTCAGGGTATTTTGTCATATTTTTCTGTGCTTTGTTTTTTTGCATATTTGATTGATTGATTGATTGATTGATTGATTGATACATTTTATTTCGAACAAGTAAAATAATTACAAAATTTTTTTTTGCAGTGCATAGTCATGTAAGAGAAATCAAAACAAAAAATGACATTTACAACAACAACAACAACAACAACAACAACAGCATTAGCAACATAAACAGTCCCACATCTAGTGTTTGAAAAGGAGTGAGAAGAAGTATAATTTATTTAATCTCACCCCCTTGTCCCTAAATGATTTATTTATAATCTATAATCTGCAATAATTATCATTATTATTAATTATTATTGTCATCATTATTATTAATCTGCTTTACCTGTTGATTGACATATATACATATACAGTACACGTATGTACATACACACACACATACACATATATGCACTTATACACACCTACATACTCACACATATACATAGTCAAACGCCTTCCCCATCCCTCTACCTGTATTTAGACTTTGTGTAAATATTTCTTTATATTTTTTATGTTTTTGACCCTTTTTCAAAAAATGTACTTAGTCTTAGCGTGTCTATGTACAGTATGCACCATACACACCGAAGCAAATTCCTTTAATGTATAAACCTACTTGGAAATAAACCAGTTTTAGATTTGGATTTCTGCTCACATAAGTAGATGAAAACAAGCATTAAATCCCATTTTCTTTAGCCTATTTTCACGAAATTCGATTCTAATTGCATTACAGTAGTGCATGAAAACAAGCTTTGATTCGCTTTTTATTTTTGCTGATTTTCTCAAAATTTGATAAAAATGGGCTCTATTTTTGGATGTTAAAATGTCTTGTGCTGCATGGTCAGAGCTGGTTTACAGTCTGAAGATCTGCAGCCTCATTAGAGAGATGCTGGAAGTGTCACACACACACACACACACACACACACACACACACACACACACACACACACACACACACACACACACACACACACACACACACACACACATATACACACACACACACACATACACATACACATA
>NW_011350953.1:110992-114480 GCF_000735185.1 Notothenia coriiceps | reverse complement strand
ATATTTTGGTTTACTGTCCTATAGTATACATTGAAATGATTTCAAACCTGTTTTATCTCAATAATTATAAAGGAGTGCCTTGGAAATATTTGTTTACATAAATTGTGACCAAACCGTTTGAGCCCCCCTGAGATAACTTAGACTAAAGTTAACTATCTAAACACTCAGAGTGCTTTACCTCACTGAGCTGTAGTTATCAGCCTCTCAGTCTGACTGGAGAGGACTCTCCCTCCACATTATTGTAGAAACGTCTTCTTCTAATATCCGTTAGAGTAGCTAGCACCAGATTCTAATAACAACAGCGCCGGTACCGGTGCACCCTCCCTCTCTCCCTCATTCGCTCCCAATCTCACTCGCACTTTGGCTGTGAGCTGCGGGCGCCAGATAAGCCAACATCCCCCATTTTCATCACTTACAGCGCCCATCGTACAGGACAAATGAAAAGTGTAACCGGGGTCAAAAAAGGGCGTTACATTTACTTAATTATGAATGTTGTTACATCAAGGCCGAAAATTAGGATGAGCACCAACGGTCAAAAATGTTTTTCTACCAGCGCAGCGCCTCCCCAGATCTGGCGCCTGAGGCGAACATCTATAACGCCAGTGCTACGGGCCGGCCCTGAGTGTTCTAGCATGTGGGCAACCAATAAAAACATCCTTAATTGTGACAGTTGAACTCACGTGTTTTATTGAATAACGCAACACTATGTGGCTTTTATCCTGGATAAAGTGTTTAAGTCATGGATGTTTAAAGTTTAACTTCTTCATATTTGTCTAATATTATAGTTCACTTTTCATTCATGAAGTATGACGCTGCGCTGTCAGTACGCTTCTTCATGTTTGTGATTGGTCAAATGTTGCTAACCCCGCCCCTTTCATGTGAACGAGCACTCAGTCAGACAGAGAAACCCTGGCTTGAGTTACCGAGTTGATAACCAGCGTCGTAGGACCGCTTAGCGAGAGCGCGTTTGTTTTGGATTAGGTAAACCGGGTAAATCAAACATATCCAGGGTCTGTTGAACTGGATTCGTAGTCGGCTACAGGCCTCTGTTCTAACTTGAAACAAGAAAACACCAGTCTGTTTCTTAAGAAGAATTTTCCATTTCCAAAAATCTAAATGGTTGAATGTTCTTTTTCACTGACCAAACCTAGTTTCAAATGTTACTAATAAAATATGGATTAAGAGTACTATAGGCTAACATTAGTGTACTGCAGTGTACCTGCATATGTGGATGTAGAGCAAAGAGGGAGGACGCAAGTCAAATTAGAGTCAAACCATGGCATGAAACAAGATTGGAAATACAAGCATATTCTTTTAAAAAATAAGAAGGGGGGTAACACAAACACATAGAAATAAAAGCAATCTGGTAATATATACACCTACAACAAAGACATGAAGAGGTAAAACAGTACATTACAGGCAGTGTAATAGAGCAGGGCTGGGTTTATTCCATTTCTTCACTAACACCTTCAGAATTTAGTCCTATTCCTACCATCGCGTCTAGTTTTAATCAGTTTCAAACTCAAATACGGGTAGTGCTACAGGGACATCTGTGGGATCGGTTCACTTTCACTTCATCCCCTGTTAAAAGCCACTGCCTGCAGTCCTTTCTCACCAATACATCCTTTTCAGTTGTTTTTTTGTATATGATAACATTACTTCTCATTAGTTAGTCACTGTTTCAATGTATTTATGAAAGCAGATCCTGACACTGTTCATTGTCTGTTACTTGAAGTATTTAAATTAACCGAGATAGTAGTTAATGGGGCTCTTAAAGCCCACTTAAAAAGAAATCCGGGTTTGACAGCTTTTAAATAATCTTCGGAAGGAAGACATATTTAGGATCACCATACAGAAAAAAAACAATACTTTTACTATGTTAAGAGTGGATAAATATATAAATAAAAGCTGATCTTACTCATCACTCCTGAAAAGTCCTACAGATACACTAGCATTGACTGACAAATCCTGTACCTAATACCATACATATTTATAGAGATACAAAGATGAAAAACACTTTTTCTGCTCGTGGATTGAACCTGTAGTTCTTACATTTTATAAGGAACAGGGATTTACACTGCATTGGTTAGAGTTATACAACACATTTCCCTTTCATCAAGCCTTTAAAGCTTTTTGTTGGAACTAAAGGTCATTTAGTCTTGGTGCTGTATTAGATGCAGTGCATTGCAGGCATTGAAAGGTGTCTCTAATATTTAGTTCAACAAGATCTGACATTAAAACTGAATTTAAATGTGGAACTCCCTAAGAATGTTGAAAAAGTTGTAATAACATATCAGAAATAACGGCGAAGGAATGCATAGATTTTCAAACTCTATTTCTAATTTGAAGGAGTGAAATGACGAAACTGAGCCCGGGCTCTACTTTGCTCTGCCTCGTCCCGCACTGTGGGACCCCGCTGGGGGGCTCATTCAGCATTACTATTTGAAGAAGCTGTAGACAAATGAACCGAGTATCAAGGCCAGAATCACACAGCAGCAGAAGATCATCATTTGTTTCTGGAGAAAAGTAAACAGAGAAGGAAAAGAAGATGTTGTGCATTGCTCAGTAAATGCATTTATGTCATGTAGGAAAAAAAATTCAAAGAAATTAAAAGTCAACAGTGAAGTAAACAGACAATATTTCATCTGGCCATGTGACTGCTCCATCAGTCTCAACTTACCCTGCGGGCCTCCTGCTGGAATTTGGCTGCCTTTTTGGTATCGGCCACTGCCCTCTCTACAAAGCCCACCGACTGGTCCATGTTGCTCTCAATTCTGTCAATCATACCCCCCTAGAGAAGGGCAGGATAATGAGAGATAATTCTTTGTCAATTTTTCTTTTGGACATCTTCAGCTTTTCGAGCATTCCTTAAAATATCTGATCAGTTATATCATCTAACACAGCGACTGACAGCTGGAAGAACATGAGAGACTTTAATGTACAACTTTAAAAACACTCTTATACACTTTATATCTACTCAGATACACCAATATGAAACAAAACCTGTCTCCACAACACATTTCTCCTATCAGAAGTGGCAACAGTTAGTACGTTAGCAAAACTGCTTTTGGCAATGTTGCTTGTACAGTATATGAAGAAGTAGATCTATCATTTTGTTCACAACATAAGGTCAGAAGTGATCTGTTTCTACCTTATTACCATTTGTTCACATCCAAAACACATGTATCACTGGACACCCTCTGGTTAGTTCCACTGGTAGCCTACATCACATTGGTTTATTATTGTGAATCAAGCTGGTTATTAGAAATCATATGATCAATGAAGAATATATATAAAGTTGTTTGGTGAAAGGCAACACATAAGTGATTGCTGCGTGTGTGCGTTTATACCTGATTCTCCACCAGCATGGCAATATCCACAAACATGTCATGGAGCTCCTTGATGCTGCTCTCCAGCCTCATGATGTCTTTGTGACGGGCCTCGATTTCATTCAGGGCCTGCTGGGTGATCTTAGATTCCATGATCTG
>NW_011350953.1:109107-110986 GCF_000735185.1 Notothenia coriiceps | reverse complement strand
CTCCCTGTTGTCAAGGGGAGGAGAAAGGGGCGTGTCCGAGGCTCCCTGCTAAATAACTCCCTGGTGATGGCAGGATTACAGAGGGAGGTCCAGGCTCTTTTTTTTCAAGTGAGTAAACAGGCGTGAGTTCAGTTGATGACTCATCACATGACCAAGGTGCCGATGAATGAAGTCGCAGCGAGAAAGCTCTGGCTGTTCGTTGATTGGACACTTGGGGTCCTGTGGAGAGACATCAGGACTGAACATTTTCCACATGAAGAAAGTGACTGACAGCGGGCCAAGGGGAATAATGTGAAGACGTTCCACTGACTAAATACTGGACCAACGCAGAGGACATGAGGAATTACTGACTGCTGAGGAAGGCACAGACAGGCAGGGGGTTGAAGGAAAAGGAGACAAGTGGAGGTGAGTGGAGCAGTCCGTTGAGCCTTTCACTTCCTATGACTGACTTTTTGAGTTCTCTTTGATCCCCTTAAACGATCTTTAGGCGGATGAAATGCATGCGTTGTGAGTTTAAACCAATACTCTCATTGCTGAGAAACATGTTAGATGTCTTGCATGTCATGTTTACAGCTCGATAGATTTTACATTTGTTTTAAAGCTCTGCCTGAGGAGGGATTTAAAGAAGATCAACTTAGAGTCACCTCCTGTCATCAATGACTTGTTGAATAGTGTGCCGTGACAGTGGTGTGGAACGAGGAACTCCAGAACTGATGACTTCCTTATCAAATGCAGTTGTTTCGTAACAGGATCTGTTATTATTCGAGTGTAGATCAGGGGAGTAATGTGAAACCATTGTCATGACCCATGCGATTGTGCACGGGTGTCGTCTTGAGTGTACATGAGACAATCAAAACTTGAACCCACATTTAAAGAAACTCTCCGTAGCTCTACTTGAGGTCAAAAACTCCACAGGGAACCTTTCATATTCCTTAATATGGACTTTAATTCAAACGCACTCCTTCATTTCTACAAAGCTTCTGGGATATGTAGTACACGGTCAAGTGATGTGCAGACTGACTCTTATCAAAGTGTCAGTTCCTTTGCGTTAATCCGTGTGAAAGTATCAAACGTTTCCAGATTTCTTACTTTTTGCATAATCAGTTTTTCAAATAAACCCTGAAATAGAACTAAAGCAAGTTTGATCACTAGTGCTGCACGCCCAATTAAACTTCTCTCAATGCATTACCAGTCATCATGTAAAGGTTAACACTAATAAAGATACCAATCCTTTGCTTTTAACCAACATCCCACTTGGAAGTACGCTGTGAAACGGGAATGTATTAATCTGTGGGGTTTTTCTGAGGAGAAATATCGACTTTCTTAAATCGACAGTGTAATTAATGTAAATAATATCCTACTTTTATATTTTGTGAGCTGTAATCGACACTTCATAGTGTATATTCAACGGACAATAATCAGATATATATCTTTCACTGTCATTATGTAAATATTTTACTTTTTAGTTCCGTTTAATTTTCTATTTTGAGACGTTTCTATTTTATGATTAAGTCAGTTTATTTCCTACTCTTTTTAAATGTCACATAATGCCTCGTTTATTGCCTCCGAAATTGTGATCAATAAAAAAAAGGTACAGCTTTTATCTATTTATCTTAATCATGCAAATATGTAAAGACTAACGTTGAGCCGCGTCAACGTCAGAAACACTGATGGTGTGTAAGGGCGAAACACAACACGGATCAAAACTGAGGAAAGCTTCTCAGTTTCATGAAGCTTCACGTTGAGGCATAACAGGAGGATACACGTCAGAGACTCATGAAACGACTCCAACAGGGACTGATAATTAACTGCGATAATCTCACCAGCTACTCTTTTACAGTAAGTCGCCCAGACCAAATGTGTGTGTGAGGATAGCCCC
>NW_011350953.1:103526-109062 GCF_000735185.1 Notothenia coriiceps | reverse complement strand
GGCAAATGATCTGTCTAGCCTGTATTACCATTTGTACATCCAGAAACCACATGAGTCACTGACACCCTGCTGGTTAGTTCACGGTAGCCTACAGTCAGCATTGTTATATTGTCGATCGAAGCTGTTTGTAAAATCAGTATATCAAGAAGGAATATATATAAAGTTGTTGGGAAAGCAACCAATAAGGATGGTGCGTGTGTGGCGTTTAGGACCTGATCGGTGCCACCAGCAGTGGCAGAGTATCCACAAACATGTCATGAGCTCGCTGTGATGCTGCTCTCCAGCCTCATGATGTGTTTGTGGACGGCCTCGATTTCATCAGGCCTGCTGACTAGCTCCATGACTGGGGGGGGGGGGGGAAGTGCAGAGGAGTGAAAACACATTAAAAGGAAAATACTTTTTTATTGCAAGAAGGTTTTATTGCAGCAATAGGGGAGGGGGGATCACGGCCTGAAAATAATATTAATTAATATATTTTGTACGCAACAAAATACATTTGATTCTACATTTCACCATCTGCAAGTACACTCTGTTAATTATGGTACAAGTAGCATGCTACCTGTTGACAGTACCGTAGTTCACACCGAACCACGGTACAGTACATTATACTTTGGTTCCCCATTCTGTATACCATAGTAACCAGTATAGTATGCAATATGGAACATGCAACATGGTGCTGTCAAATATAGCCAGGTTCCATGTTATGGTACTATTAAAAAATACCATGATATATGCACTACTAAGGCAATGTCCATGCTTCTGTAACATGGCACTTTGTAACATACCTACTAATGTAAAATAAAAAATGTTACATGAAATAACGGACTGAGGTATGATCTTGGACAATCTCAATTCATTGTTGATCGACGATACATTAATAGAGTGACTTAACTGTGAGTGTGTTATTTGAACTGTGTGTGTGCATGTTCAACATATTGAAACACACAGACTGTCTCACCCCGGCACTGAACACAGCCGAGTTTCCTCCCTCCAGCATGGCCTCCAGTTCTTCGTCAGTCGTTGCTGTCCCCGCTGTGATTAACAGGAAGACAGTTGAACAAGTGTTTCACACACAAACCTGTTAACAGCTGACAGCAATACACAAGGACGAGGCCTACTGTCAGAATAATAACAGTATACTAGAGTAACTGCCAGTCACCTGACTCCTGTGACAGTAGAGACACCTACCCCGGGATTCCACCGGGTCCGTCTGCGCCACGTTACGGCTGTGCCATGGTTTTATTCCGACCTCCTACAGCGTCAAACCCTACCGGGCGCGTTTCATAAGCGGAGCGTCTTGCATGCCGGCTCGCAGTTTTTGTTGATTTGGGCATATTTCCTGGACAGGCTACTTCGTACAGACAAAGTTAATAATAATTTGTAATTCGCCGCAGTTATTAAACGACATCGAATCAAGATGTCGCCTGGTGGTATTTTATGGAAAAAATGTTCATCATCATAATTTTCTATAATTTTACCACGTGCCTGTACAACCGCAACGGAGATGCGCTGGCATTTGCTCCTCCCCGCTACTTGAAAGATTCGAGAGGGAGTAAGGGTCTGCGCAAAATAGGTTTAGTGGTTGGGGATGGGCCGGGATGCTCTTAACAGTGCCACTGCCTGCCGGCGGTGGTGCAAGCGGCCCGTGGGGCGCGTCAAGAGAATGAGACCAGGCGGCCTTATTTTGAGTGCCTGAGCCCAGGCGCCGAACGGCTTCTGGTACGGCTCTGTGGACGGCTTGCTAGCCGTGTACACGCGGGCGCGTCTGGGTGAATAGCGGACCTTTGACTAGAGTGGCCGCGATCAGCTGGAATGCCGCGGCGCGAGCCGTAATGCAGTGGCCACAGCGTGAAGGATATGTCGCGCGTGGCGGTGTCTGAAACTTCGACCAACGAACCAAGTGTACATGAATCTCCGTCCGCCGGGAAACACAAGCACGCGGTGTTGATTGGCTAGAGCTTGTACGTGCCAGTGGTGATTTGATGGCTGCGCTTCTGTGAGGCGTTCAAGAAGTTGAACAGTTGCTCACCGCGGCCTGCATCGGCGGGTTGACGGCTGGTTAACGGCGGGGTGTGCGCCGCGGCAGGTTCAGAGCGATTCGCGGGCCACTGCTAGTCAATGAGGGTGGGGGCCGGCGTTCACACCGGGAGTACTTTTCCCCGTATGTTGCACGAGTCCAAAAAGAGGTAGCGGTTGAGTACGTTAACTTTTACCGCGCCATTTTGAGTGCGCTGTGGATGTGTGGAGGTAGCGTATCCTGGGGGGGAAGTCCGCGTTCGATGTGCTGGCGAATTTGGGAGAACGCCGGCGCCCGTGAGAACTGCGTGGAGAAAGTTCTGTGTGATAGCCGGCCCAGGGTGTTTGTGGGCATGGTGAGGGCATTATAGCAGCGCAGCGCGAAGAGAGGAGCGTGAGGCAGCGAGGCGAAGAGGAAAGCGATTGGAGCGGGGGAGATGAGGAGCGGGGGTGTCGGGCGTGGTGCTGGCGAGTTACTGCGAGAGAAGCGTGGCTGGGGAGGTCGCAGAGGCTTCTAGCTGAGGCCCTGGGGAGTCTCGCAGCTCCGGACGCTGTCCGGCCGGGGACGGATGTGTCGGGGCCGAGTAGTACGGCCGTGACGTTGTTTGCAGGACCGCTGCGATGAGAAACCACAAGAGAGAAGAAGAAGAGCGGAGTGAGCGGTCGCGGGCGTTCATTTGCGTGGAATCTTCGCCTTCAGGGAAAGAGCACTGCCGTGGTGTGAGGGCGGCGATTGGGTACTGGGTTACCGCTCTGGGTAATAGAGTGGGCGCGGTGGTAACCACGAGTGACTGCGAGACACCGTACGCGGGCCGTCCCCGGGCGTGCGTGCCGACGGCGGGCCCTACAGTGTGTGTATTAGCCACGCGAGATGCTGCTTCGCGGCTCGTGCGTCGGAAGGCTGTCCAGGAAGCGTCTTCGGGGCGCTGGGGGCGTGTGGCGCGCTCGAGAGAATCAGTGGCTTCAATCGTATTTCGACGTGAGGGGCGGTTGCAGAGGCGCTCGCAGGAAGTGGAACCAGTCGAGAGCGATCTGCGGCCGTGGGGGGGGAAGTCCTCGAAAATAAACAGAGGATTTGCGGGCGGGAACCCGTTATTCCCTCCGTGAGTCTTTTTGTATAATTTATTTTTTGTAGTTGGTTGTATAAAGTAGTATCTTTTGAGTGAAGACACACATTAAAAGGGACATTTGTACGAAAGAGGTGTTGCAGGTTAGTGTAAACTAGAGGTTCCTGCCTTCTTAATGGAGATACCTTAATTTCTCCAATTTTAGGAAGAAGACGGATGAGCATCACTGCGCGCACTGTAGGCATTGGAAGGAGCTTTTGGATTTCGCAGTGAAGAAGAAGAAGTCGTCGTTGCCAATAGCAAGGAGTAATGCCAGAATATCCAAATTGCCCGCTGAGTTGTAATCTGTGTGTATTTCTGGGACCCAAATATGCAATATGGGACAGACTTTCACAGCTGGGAGAGTATTTTTGAGATATCCTCAAAAAACTTCTGCAAAAGAAAACACTAATGGGCAGAGAAAACAATGGGAGTGCGGTTGCAGGGAGCAGGCTTGAGGCATTTTCACAGATGTCAATAACGTGGGATATAGGGTTTGTGCAGTCGTGCCTGTTGAAGAATGAACCCTGTACATGCACCTTGAACTGTATGAGAGTGAGACGACACAGGATGAACTTGTATGAATCCTGTTAAGAGCAGTGTCGCCACCAGTGATCAACCAAGCTCACACCTAGCTCCCTCCAGGCAGCTTGAATTAGTGCGGTGTGATGCTGTCATCGGTCTCAGGAGTTTGTTATATATTGGTGAAATAGAGTGACTTTTGAAGGATCTGAACAAAGATACTCATTCCGCATGTTTTTGATTAGGTGGTAGAGGAGGAAATGATGAAACAGGATTTTCGCCGTAACAGTTCTATTGAAACATAACAAAAGGTGAGATGTGGAGTTTCAAATTTCCCGTGACGTATATCAGTAAAACTACGAAGAGGTATGTATTCGCTTATAAAGCTCTCTAAAGTCCCTCAGCCTCTTTCAGTGCCGATACAGAAAGTGGGGTCAGATGGTCAGATACAGAGGTTTCGCCCATAGAAGGAGCTAAAGTGGATGCAAAGTTAAATCTAAAATGCCTGCTGAATGTGGTACCAGATATTAGGAGATAGCAACTCAGCAACAGGATATGTAGTGTCGCAGAGTTGGGTGGAATAGAAGAGGTAAGTAGTGCCAGTAGCGGAGGATGGCGCAGACAAGGACTGGTTCCCTCGAGAGCTACACCCGATGAGGATGCACTGACTTTGACCAAAATAAAATTCTGGTGTGGTATGTGGTGAAGCCCAAGTAATAATAATTGGAAGTTCGGGGAGAGACACGTCCAGGCATTAAGTTTAATTCTTTGAGGATATAGATTTACTTATTCAGGTGCCTTCCATTCCATAAAAAGCCAGAAAGGTAATCCTGAGCAAGAGTCTTAAACAATGTGTGGGTATGTATAGATAGGAGGAGACTTGGAAAATAAATAGGTGCTTAGAAAGAGATGTTCATTTTAACCGTGTTAATTTTACCTATAGGAGCGGACAGAGGTAAGACTCTTCCGATCTATTGTAAGTCGTGACGTTGATTTGTAGAGCGATTAGAAAGGGAATATTGGTCAGGAACGGTAGTGGTACTGGCGTTGTACATGGGCTCGCATAGATACTTAAAGCCAGAGGGGGTCAATGCTGAAGGGGACAGTCGAGGGCGTTGGGTTCAATTGTGATGCCAGAGGCGGTGTAACAGGAGAACATGTCGTTTGGATAATTATTCACTTGTGTATAACCTGAGAATTAACCAAATTCGTTGGAAGAAAGGAGGTTAAAATGCTCGGTAGTGGTTACTGGGGCGTTGAGAGACATGCAGACGAATAAGAGTCATCCGCGTAGCAGGACAGGGATTTAAATTCCATCCCAGCGCGAGTATCCCGAGGGGAAAGTGGAGTTGAGGGTCTCAGATTATAGTTGACCAAAGGCTCTATGGCTAAGGCCAAGAAGCAAAGGGGAGGGGCTGTAGGTGTGCTCTGTACGCGATTGCGTGTGGGGTTCCGTGCTGGATAGGAAGTAATATAAGGTGGTGAGGGAGTTGTGGAAGATACGTAAGCTTGTGGGAGGTGTGAGGTGAAGAGAGGGGCATTAATAAATGTGTGTGTGTGATCACCCAGCCAAGGTGTACTCGAGCACAGTAAGTAAATAGTCGCCAGGCAACCCTATCGAGGATGCTTTTTGCTGCAGTCAAGTGAGATCACGCTACTCAGGTCGTAGCGAGGTGGGTGAGTTGTTTTTGAGGTGATGTTGTGATGAATAGATTGAAGGAGGTGGACTTGAAGTAAGGTGATGGTGGGGGTCTGCTTGGTGGACATCGCCAGTGTCGGCGGTTAGAGAGAGATAGTGGTTGAGAATGGTTGCTAAGGGACGTGCCGAAGAGGCGGGGTGCGGGTTAGCAAGGTTTTTCGCCACGATGGTATTATAGTGTTTTGTTATGGAG